>NC_056750.1:309991087-310263587 GCF_019279795.1 Protopterus annectens | reverse complement strand
TAGCATCATTAATGGCAGGGAATGCTGCATTAGATAATGAACCTATAATGAATTCAGTTAAATAACCCTAGCATCATCAGTGGCAGGGGATACTGCATTAGATAATGGCCCTATCATGAATTCAACTAAATAACCCTATCATCATCAGTGGCAGGGGATGCTGCATTAGATAATGACCCTATCATGAATTCAGTTAAATAACCCTAGCATCATCAGTGGCAGGGGATATTGCATTAGATAATGACCCTATAATGAATTCAGCTAAATAACCCTAGTATCATCAGTGGCGGGGGATGCTGCATTACATAATGACCCTATCATGAATTCAGGTAAGTAACCCTAGCATCATCAGTGGCAGGGGATATTGCATTACATAATGACCCTATCATGAATTCAGCTAAATAACCCTAGCATAATCAGTGGCAGGGGATGCTGCATTAGATAATGACCCTATCATGAATTCAGCTAAATAACTCTAGCATCATCAGTGGCTGGGGATGCTGCATTAGATAATAATCCTATCACAAATTCAGCTAAATAACCCTAGCATCATCAGTTGTAGGGAATGCTGCATTAGATAATGACCCTATTGTAGTGCTCAACTAGTATTAACCCAAAGTTACTTTGAGCTGCTCAGTAATGTGGGGCCAATACTTTGCCTGTGTAGTAGAATATCTAAAGTATCAACTGTTCATTCAATGCAGAAAATATACAGACTGTTAGCTAGTTGTTAGGCAGGAATGCTACATATATTATACATTATCTCAGACTATGACACTATATGGTAGAGAGTCAATTATCCAAATATCAATTATCAGAAACATCACTTATCTGAACGCAGCCTTCCATAGTTTTTTTTCATAAAGTTTGAATATGTAAATGTTGTACGTATTCGCTTGTGCACATTTTTTGAGCTTGTAGCCCACCCATCTGTGAAAAATATTTTTTATTGTCTGTAGGAATCACTGAATGGTTGAAAAGTGTGCAGGAAAAACAAGATTTTTGCAATTTTTATCCAGTTCAGTGTAGGTCTGATTATCTGAACTACCATAGGTCCCAATTACTTTGGATAATCGAGACATTACTGTATGATAACAATTCAGTTACCATTTTCTCAAAATAGAAATCTTTTTTATGTTTTTGAGCACATGCTATACTTTCACAAATGATTTAAGTTGGTTGCACTTAACTTAGTTGAGGCAGACAAGGTTTGCTCTGCTACCAAAATATATTTCTCTTGTTAATCTTAATGTTGTTTTAAATGGTGCTAGTTTTAGATAGACATAACCAAGCAAGTTTGCACTTAGAAACAGGTTACTGCAGTCCTATGGAAAACTACAAAATATCGAAAAAGTTTTCTTTAGCAAGAACATTTCTGGAGAGTTGAATGATAAGAACTGCCTAAAGCACATTTGCATATTCATTGTGTAAGCAGACTACATCCATAAATTGAATGACTATTAGTTTTATTTCCATAATAAATATTTTCATAAAAGTAGCTTTGTGTATTTAAAAAGGCAGCTACAACTAAATCCAATTCAAAAACAACTACAGATTGGGCAAATAATACAACTGACAAATATACCAGTTCAAAATTGAGCAGTTAACAGAAAAAAAAAAAAAAAAATATATATATATATATATATATATATATATATATATATATATATATATATATATATATTATAGGTTTCACTTCAGTATCTTGAAATACTGAAACACCGAAGCTCTAATGGCCGAGTTCAGAACGCCGATGTTTTAGTATTCCAAAACACCGAAGCGGCGTGCAAAGCATCTTTAAATTAAGAAAAGTGCTATTTCTGCAGGGAGGCAAGCCCCTGCACTCACCTTCACTTAATTATCAAGTCCCCATCATTGCATGATAGTGGGGACATGTCAAATCTCCTGGGAGTTGGTATATTTAAGTAGGGGGGGTGTGGGGGGTGCAAGGGGGGCTTCCCCCCCTACATAAATGTTGTATGTAGTGTTTTTTTTTTATGTTGCACTTCAGTATTTCGGAATACTGAAACATTGGCTTTCTGGTTTTTGCAATTTCAGTTTCGATGTTTCAGTATTTCGAGATACTGAAGTGAAATCCTATTATACATTTATATAGTACTACTACAGGAATAAAACTTCTTTTTACAGCTTATTAAGTGTTTTATATCATAACTGCCATTCCCTTTGCCAAGGACAAAGTGAACTAATATTGTCGGTTCACTTTGAATAACAACAGTGTTGTATGGCAGCAGTCAGGCCAGTCTCCAACAGCAGATGAATGGATGTGCACATTATACAAGAAATATTTACTGACCGTTTTTCTCTGTCATTTATGGAATCATATTGATCAGATATAGTTTTGCTTCATGAACTATAAGGCACAGTTACAATTCCTTTTAAAAGCTGTGGAAGATCCCAAAGTTAAAAGAATAAAGCAAAACAATTTTGAGGCAGCTTCCCTAAATGACATTTACTATTAGATGATTAGTTGCAGAGGTAAGATCAGGAGAGACTGCGGAGTCTGAGCACTGTACAGTTATCTTTTTATTTCTCTTTTCTATGGCAGATGCATTGTGTTTGGTTTACAGCAAACGTTTTTAATGCATCATTTAAACTTTTACATTTATTTCCCTTAAACGATAAATTATCACCAATTTAGACATATGGATAGCAAGATACAAGCAGTGAAATGTTTTAGTTCCTTTAGTTTTAAACACAGGTCAGGCATATTTCTATCAACCAGAGGAGAAGTTGTGGATAACAATTAGTAAAGAGTTGAAGAATTTTATCTGGGGGGGAAGAGGGCAAGAAGCAAGTGGGATAAGGTGATCCTTCCAGTAGAGCGTGGTGGTTTGGGATTACCCGATATGAAGGCACAACTAGGGTTCCTACACATTGCACAAGCAGAAAGCTGCGATTCAAAATGGAAAGGGATGATGATTATGAAACAGGGGAAGTTCAAGAAATAAGGAATGACTAGGATTTTGGATGCAGATCCTTAAGAAAAGTAACAATACAGATTATTATAGTCATAAAGTAGCAGAAAGCATTCTAAAAATTAAGTCAACATGAGAATGGAGAAAGGAGATTCTTCAGATAAGGGATGATGACTACAACTAGGGGTACAGAGAATAGGCAACAGGGGGCTGGAATTTACTGGAGAAAAGTAACAAAAGAACCAAGGTATTGGGAGCAAATAACTAGAGGGGGAAAGGTAATCGAATGGGAAGAGGCCAGTAATGCATTTGGACTGTAGGCTTGAGATTGCCTTCCATATCAAGGACTGATATCAGAATATGGGGAAATAGAAAGAAATAGAGGGATTCTGTGTGAAAGACAGGCACTCGTAAAGTTGTATGTAGAATCCAAGTTGCTGTTAAAAAGGGATAAGTAGTAGGCCATGTAAAGAATTGCATGGTAGCTTTAAGAATCAGAGGTGGCTAGAAAGAATTAGGATGAGAGACTGGATAAGCAAATCACAAAGAAACAATGGGGGAATGTGTGTATGACTCTCAAATATGCAAATTCTAGAACATTCAGCATTTTTGCTTGGAAGTATTTTCATAGTTATTTTTAAACCCAAAGCAGACTTCAAAGATACTTTTGTCAGGTAGAACGCAAATGAGGTGTGATGCGAAAAGGTTATTGGTAACATATTTTTGGGAGTGTAATGAGTTGGCAGATTTTAAAAATTCCCTATAGACTACTCTGTCAGAAATATTGACTGAGAAAATGTGTGTAACTAAGGAAATTATTTTTTGAGCTGTGATACAGAGTGCCAATTGCCAAGATATAGTAAAGCCTTGCTGAGTTTAATTCTGGTGGCTGCCAGAAAGCAATTACTGTAAAAGGAAAATCAAAGTCTAAGCCAACCATACTAGAAGTAGTGAATATAGTAACAGATGTAAAAGAATTAGAGATCTTTAGAAAAGGGTAGGAGTAAATTAAATACAAAAATTGTAATTGTGGGAATAATACATGCAGAATAATGTTTTGAAGGAGGAATGAAGTTTAAGGGAAGGCAGAAACTGAATGGGCTATGTAGTATTCGACTGACAATGACTTTATAGTAGATTACATGTAATGTACAATACTGAAAATATGTCAGTATGTTTTTTTTTCATTTTTATAAATGTATGATTGCCTATGTCATCAGCGATAATTCAATAAAACTTTCTAGGTAGTCCCCCTCAAACTACCCCCAGTATAACACACTCCTGACTGAAAGGTCATTACCCTGAAAAACTTTACCTGCTACAAGTCTTTGAAGTCCAACCTGCAATTTGAATAAGGTTAATACCATAACATGTACTAGTACCTTAACACTCTACCTATGTACTGTTTCATGCTGCCCTGGGTCTAAAGGCACCTCTAGGCTCCCTCCATATTGTGTAACCTAGCTAGATTTTCCCCAAGGATCTTACCTCTTTAACTTACAAATCTACCCTACACACAGTAATGTCATCCGGCTCCCCTGCACATAGCCCATAAAATATACCTTGCAGCTCTTAATTAATCACTGCAAGGGGACAATCTATAGCTTAAAAATAGCCCATAAATTTGGTGTAAAACTAAACCAGTGAAATACAACCAAAAAGATACATTTGGAATGAAATTAAACTAGTACAATACAGCCAAAAAGATACATTTGGTGTAAAAAGAAATGTACAGTTGTGTACACTTACCATAAATGTAGATGTTCGAGTGTATTAACTGTTGCAGTCATTACACTTGGGTTATCCTGCTGACAGGCTACCCTCAGTCAGCCTGAGTTCCAAAGTTTAGGTCCGACATCGGTTGCTGTTGCCTCTTCCCTGACGTCAGTGTGCCAGGGGTATAAAAGATGCAGCCAACGCCATTTTCTTCAGTTTTTCTTGCCGCAGATGTCAGGTGCCCCCAAAAGGGTAGACTAAAAATATGCCAATAAAACATGCATGCACCAAAATATATGTTATACCTTCATTTACAAGCAAATACACCACATGGGTTGTATAGATTAGAGAAGTGCAGATTCCAGCAAAGATAAGGGGGGTGGTGGGTGAGTAACCTGGACTGCAACAGTGAATACACTTGAACATCTATATTTATGGTAAGTGTACACAACTGTACTATGTTCTTCGTGCTTCACTGTTGCAGTCATCACACTTGGGTTGAATCCCAAAGCTATGGTTGGGAGGCTGCAGCTAAATAGCATTAGGAGCGGCTATGAGGCCCTGCAAAACTGCAGTGGCAAAGCCTGAACTGGATTTAGAGTAGAGTTGTAAATGATAATGCTTTGTAAAGGTGTGCACTGAACTTCAGGTAGCAGCCACTAAAATGTCTTTGGTTTGTACTCCCCTGAGGAAGGCTGCTGAAGTGGCTACTGCTCTGGTTGAATGCGGCCTAATGCCCTTAGGCATTTGCTTGCCATCTTGTGAATAGCAGAAATTAATGCAGTGGCCTATCCACTTTGTCTGTTTAGAGATAGCCTTTCCTTGTGATCCTACAGCATATGCCACTAGTAGTTGCTCAGTCTTTCTGAAAGCTTTGGTTCTGTTCAAGTAGAAGTGTAGCTGTCTGTGTATGTCCAAAGAATGCAGAATTCTCTCCCCCTTATTCTGTGGGTTTGGATAAAAAGTAGGCAGATGAATAGTTTGGTTAAGGGCCACACTGGACACTACCTTAGGCATAAATGTCGGGTTTGTCCTCAGAGAAACCCTGTCTGGATAAAAAATGATAAAAGGTTCCACAGCCATGAGTGCCTGTAGCTCTGAGACTCGTCTTGCAGAGGTTATTGCTAGGAGCAGAGCTGTTTTCCAAGATAAAAATTGTATATCAGCTGTAGCGGCTGGCTCAAAAGGAGGCAGGGTGAGTTTTTCTAAAACATAATTGAGGTCCCATGCAGGTATTGGTGATCTCCTTGGAGGCCTTAATTTTTTGGCTCCTTTGAGGTACTGCCTTAACAAAGGATGAGAAGATTGGTGGCTCTGTATTGTAATGAGCCAAAATGGCAGAGGCATGAATTTTAATTGATGAAAAAGATAGGCCTTTGTCCAGCATCTCAGTTAAGTATTGCAAAATCTGAGGAATGTTTGGCCCAACTGTGTCAATTCCTTGTGCCTGGTTCCAGGCACAGAATCTCTGCCATTTTCTGGCATAAGATGTTCTGGTACTAGGCCTTCTGGCCTCCAAAATGACATCCATTACAGTTTTAGTGAGAGGTGCATTTTGTATGACTACATTATCCGCCATGCTGCCAGATTTAAGGTCTTGAGTTGGCTGTGTAGGATTTGATTGTTTTGTTGGGACAGTAGATGAGGTATTTGAGGCAAGGTCTAAGCCAGGCATTGAGACAAGTTCTTTAGGATTGGATACCAGTACTGGCGGGGCCAGTCTGGGGCAATCAGTATCATCTTGGGTTTCTCTTGTCTGACCTTTAGGAGTACCTTGGGAGTAGAGGCAGTGGAGGAAAGGCATATACTGCTAAGTTTTTCCAGTTGAAAGATAGGGTGTCTACTTTCCACGCTTGTCTGTGATAAGTCCTTGTGCAGAATCTTTTTAGTTGGTAGTTGTGAGGAGAGGCAAATAGATCTATATCCGGGCATCCCCATTTCCTTGTTATCATGCTGAAGACTTGTGGATCCAATTTCCACTCATGGGGATCCATGAGATTTCTGCTTAGTTTGTCTGCCAGAGTATTTATCTTTCCTAGCAGGAATTGTGCCTGCAGATGTACTTGGTAAGTCAATGCTGTGTCCCACAAGGTCATGGCTAGTCTGCAAAGGGGGTAAGAATGAGTGCCTCCCTGCTTGTTTATATACCACATGACTGTGGTGTTGTCTGTCTTTATCAGTAGTTGTCCCGGATGAAGTAGGTCATTGAAGGCTGTCAGGGCATTCTGAACAGCTAGCATCTCTTTTTGGTTGATATGCAGATGCATTTGGTTTGCGGACCATGTGCCTTGAATACATCTTCCTGCCATGTAGGCCCCCCAGGCATAATCTGATGCATCCGTTGTTAATGTCTGCCTGGCTGGGGGTAAAGTAAATGACTGTCCCTTGCTCTGGTGACAAGCCTTCGCCCACCATCGAAACTCCTGCTGCAGGCAGGGAATGAGGGTAATTATTGTTTCCAGGCTGTGGCAATGTTGAGCCCAAACACTTTTTAGGTACCATTGAAGTTTCCTCATATGCAGTCTCGCATATGGAATTAGTAGAATGCAGAATGCCATGAAGCCCAAAGCCTGCAGAATTTTTCTTGCAGATAACTGGGCCTTTGTTGCCAACAGTTTGAAATATGAAGTCAGTTGCCTTAGTTTGTCTGGTGTGAGATAAGCCATCTGGGCAGTTGTATTTAAGCTTGCACCCAGGAATATTATCTCTTGAGACGGTACTAGTTTTGATTTCTTTTCATTGATTGTGTACCCTAGGCATGTTAGAAGTCTTTTCACAAATGCCAGATGCTGTAGAAGAATGTCCTGTTTCTCTGCTTGAATTAGGCAGTCGTCCAAGTAAGGATATATTTGTATTCCTCTTTGTCTGCAGAATGCAATTACTGGTGCCAGGCACTTTGTAAACACCCTGGGTGCAGTAGATAAGCCAAAAGGCAGTGCAGAGAATTGGTAGTGCATTGAGCCAGCTTTGAATCTGAGGTATCTTCTGCATGCTTGTCTGATTGGGACATGCAGGTATGCCTCTTTTAGGTCTAAAGTCACCAGCCAAGCCTTCTTGCTCAGTATGGGCAGAAGCTGCTGTAGAGTCAACAGTTTGAATTTTGGTATATCCAGACATGTGTTTAGAATAGATAGGTCCAGTATTGGTCTCCAGGTCTTGTCCTTTCTTGGTACCAAGAACAGTCTTGAATAAAATCCTTGTCCCTGCTCTTGCTCTGGTACTTGTTGAATGGCCCTCATGTCCATGAGGGATAAGACTTGTTTTTGTGCCTCTGCCCATTGATGTTTTGGCAGGTCTGGCCAGCCGTTTGTCCTTGGCAGGGTATGGAAGTGAAACTTGTAGCCTTGTGACACTATGTCTAGGACCCATTTGTCCTGGGTTATTAAGTGCTAGTTTTCTCCCTAAAGGTGCTGCCAGAAGATAAGAGCTTGGTGCAGGTGGGGGAGGTCATTGGGACTGTTTCCTGTATGGCTGTGATTTGTCTTCTCCACTTTTGGAGGTAGAAGCACCCCATTGTTTAGACCTGTATGTACCTTGGGGCTAAAATCTGCCATTTGGGTGTCTGTATCTGCCCCTTTGTGGTTTTTATTACACTGGAAAGGACCAATTCTTTGTAGGCCAGTGTCTGCTAAATCTTGGAGGTTGTACCTGTAAAAAATCCTTAACCGTTTGCATAGATTTAGCTTTGTCCTCCATTTTCTTTAACACTTCTTCTGCTTTAACACCAAACAAGGTATCATGCTGTAAAGGAGCATCTAATAATTTTGCTTTGACATGTTCAGGCAGATTTTGTTCCTTTAACCAAGCATGTCTCCTGATGACAGAAACTGTAACAGCGGCCCTGCAGGAGGCCTCCAAAGAATCAAAACCACATTGCAAAGTATGTTTTCCAACTTGCTCGGCTGCATGCAATAAATCCTGCATTTCCTTGTTTTCTGCACATTCAGAATTTATCAACATTTTCTGTTTAAGCAGAGACATAATATATTGCTGATATTTGAGCATATGAAACTGACAATTTAAAGCCCTTATAGCCAAGGTAGCAGAAGTGTAAATCTTCTTCCCCCATCTGTCCAATGCCCTGGAATCCCTGTCAGAGGGGGTAGGGTTTTTTGCAGTGGATGCCTTGACCCCTTTGGGACCCTGAGAGATAGTTTTTGGGTCAGCAGCAGGGTTTTTGAAAAGGAATTTATGAGAGTCAGGAACCCTATAGTACCTGTCCGGCTTAACAGGAGCTGGAGGTAAGGAGTCAGGGGTCAGACTGGACTCTGAAAATACATCAACAATGTCTAACACAGGTGGAATAGCTAGGGGCCTGTGTTGTGGGAGTAAAAGGAAGTCTCTGAGCCTTTTCTTAGATTCAGAATAATCTTGGCTCTCCCATTGGAAATGTTCCCTCATGGTATGCAAGGTCTCCCCAAAAGAGTAATCCTCAGGAGGAGAGGCTGAAGGGATAGATTCTTCAGCATCAGAATCCTCATAGGGAGGAAGAGAGTATTCCTGATCAGAAGAGGAATCAGATGAAATGGAAACCTGATCTGAAGATTCGTATTCTGTGTCTTGCCTAGGCCTTTTATCAGGAGGGGGATGGGAGCCCCTGATCAAAGTAATTAAGTCTTCGGCCACTTTGAGCATCTGTTTTTTGGGCATGGAGGCCTGACCATGAGGCTGTTGTACTTGTTTCTTTGTCTTTAAAGGTGCTTTAGTCTTTGCCTTTGTAGCTGGGGTCTGTTTAATGTATAATTGAGTAGGTCTGAAAACACCCTCAGAAGCCGATGCCTGCTCAGCGGCTCTGGACCCATCTGAGGGAATAGTCTCCGAAGGTCCAAAACCTTGAGCTTCCAGTGGCCTAGTCGACTCTACGTAGGAGTCTGTAGCGGCCTGCGGGTCCAAAGTAGCAGGCGTCAGGGGCTTCGAAGGCACCTCACTGAAAACCGGCAAACCGGCAACTGGCTTAGAGGAAGCCTCGGCGTTGGTTTTGCACCTCGGATGCCTGTCCTTTTCCTTTTCTTTGCGTTTCTTGTGAATTCCAGTAGTCGGATGGCTGTCTGATGGCATAGTGTAATTAAATATTCTGCCAAAATAGTGAAATGTGAAATCGTACCGACGCTTAATAGTGCGTTGGTTAAATCTAGCACAAAACAGACAACTAGCAACGTCATGGTCAGGGCCTAGGCAAGGAATACTGTAAGAATGAAAGTCCTTATGAGGTATTTGCTTCCCACAAGAAATGCAATTATTAACTTTTTCTGACATCGGTTTGGAGCAAGAAAAAAGGGTTTCCCCAACGGGGTACTTAGCTTTTAATGAAGACTTCGGATCTGAAATTCGAACACAAAAATCTCAGGAGTCGGCCGACTGCCACTTGCGAACTGCTTCTGCTTCAGGCACCGCACGGCAAGAAAGACTGAAGAAAATGGTGTCAACTGCATCTTTTATACCCCTGGCGCACTGACATCAGGGAAGAGGCGACAGCAACCGACGCCGGACCTAGACTTTGGAACTCAGGCTGACTGAGGGTAGCCTGCCAGCAGGATAACCCAAGTGTAATGATTCCAACAGTGAAACACAAAGAACATCAAGTGAAAAGATACATTTGGTGTACAAAGAAAAGAAACAAGTAAGCCCAGGGATATAATTGGAGTTAGTGTTAGCCCCACTGTGCTAGGGCTCACTCCGCTCCTCTCCCTGCCCCATATTCCCACCCGCCCCCACTAGTGCTACATTTCAACTAAACTTAGCCACTCCTCTCATTCTAACCGCCAATCACTGAATCTGCCCCACCCCTGTACCCATTTCCTTCTCTTCCACTATTCCACATCCTGTAAAGCACAGTCTTCCATCTAACTACTGTACAATCACAGCCTTCCATATAACTACCTTACAATCACAAACAACAAGTCTCATCATCCACCACACCCACCCCATCCCAAGCAGATCTCTCACTCATGACCAAACCCAACCAAACCATGCCCAAACTACCCAAACCCACATACATACACCTCTTACTATTGCTCCTAGGTGTATCCACTCTCCCACTGCTAACTTCTATCACCAACTACCAAAAACAACTTAATTGTTTCAACATACCAAGAAAAACTACTTCCACTAACATTATTACAACACACCCTTTTACTCAACTAGTCCCGTATCACTATCAAACCTTCTTTATTCACCACTATGCACACAGATTACAGCCATCACACTACCAGTCCCAAACAACTATAAAGAACTTTAAGACCCCAAACAAACTACTTAAACTCTATTTTTAACTCAGAACCCAAGTCATTAGCTGCGGTGATATACACCCAAGCCCAGGCCCATAAAATCTAGGAGCCCCAACCCTCAGCCTGAATGATACCCTACTGCACCGAGACAAATCCACGCTCCTCATTTTAAATTTAAATGTCAGAAGTATACTAAACAAAGTCCACGACCTTCATGCACTACTCTCCTTTTATCAACCCGAGATAGTCATACTAACAGAGACTTGGCTTAAACCAGGCAACCACAACAATGAAATCACTCCACCAGATTACAATATAATTTGTAGTGATAGAATAGGTAAAAAAAAGGGGGGGGGTTGCTATAGTGTATAAATCTCACTTCATCCTTGAGAAAGTAGACATAACCCCAGACCTCGATAAAGTTGAACTCACTCTAACAAAACTAAAACTTAATGATAGTAAACACATCAACATGATAGGATGCTACATCCCTCCAGACATCAATATCCCCATTACAGTATAACTTCTAGAATGGATATCTAACTCCCTCCCCCAGGAAAGCATAGTATTAGGAGACCTTAATACTGACTGGCAAAACTGTTCAAGTCATAACCCACTCTCCCATATTAACCTGCATGGCCTAACTCAACTCATCACTTCCCCTACAAGAACAGACAAGAGAACCAAACACCAATCCACTCTAGATTGGATACTTGTATCCCACCCACTAATGATATCCCTAGCAGGGTGTCTACCAAACACCATGAGTGACCACCAAGCCACATTCTTACTCAGATCAAAATCACCACAACTGACCCAAATATCTATGCGCCTAATTAGAAACAAAAAACATGTTTAACCGCTCCAACTTTATAAACGACATAAAAATGTGCAACTGGACACCCCCCCCCCCAAACCTACCTCTTGATGAAACTGTACTATATTTCAATACTACCTTCTTAAACACCCTTAACCATCATGCCCCCTCCAGAACAACAAGAATTAAAACTAAATATGCCCCTTGGTTAACCCCAGACACAAAATCCCTCCTCAAAAAAAGAAAAGTACAGTTTTGTACCTACCATAAATGTAGATGTTCGAGGATCCACATTGCTGCAGTCCTTACTATTGGGTAGTCCGCTGTCGAGTCGGCCCGAATACCAGAGTATATGGCTGACGTCGGTCAGGGCGCATTAGACTGACGTCAGTACGTCAGGGTACTAATGCGCATGACCGACGTCATATCCTCAGTCTTTTCTTGCCCCAGATGTCAGAAGACCCTAAAAAGACAAGGCCCAAAATACCTGCACCAAAAATATGTACATTATATACAAAAATATATACACAAATATCAGCAGATAATCTCACCTACACAACCACCCCTAAACACAGAGGGGAAGGAGGGAGGGTAAATTGGACTGCAGCAATGTGGATCCTCGAACATCTACATTTATGGTAGGTACAAAACTGTACTATGTTCTTCGTTCCACATTGCTGCAGTCCTTACTATTGGGTAGAATCCCAAAGCAGAGGTAAGGGAGGCTGGCAAATCATAAAGAAGCAGGAGCTGACAACATGCCTTGCAAAATAGCTGTGGCAAAACCAGCCCTAGACTTAGAGTAGAGAGGAAGGTGGTAATGCTTAGAGAAAGTATGCACTGAACTCCAAGTAGCTGCCTCCAAAATATCCTTTGTTGCCACCCCCCTTAGAAATGCTGTTGAAGTGGCAGTAGCCCTAGTGGAATGAGGCCTAATCCCAGCTGGAATCTCCTTGCCATGATGGGAATAACAAAATGCAATGCAAAACCCAATCCACCTAGAAATAGTCTGTTTTGACACAGGCTTGCCCTGTGAACTCAAAGCAAAAGAAACAAACAACTGCTGAGACTGCCTAAAATCCTTAGTCCTGCTTAAATAATAACGCAATTGCCTGTGCACATCTAAAGTGTGCAAAATCTTTTCCCCTTTATTTTGGGGGTCTGCATAAAAAGTAGGCAAATGAATAGTTTGGTTTAAAGCCACACTGGAAACCACCTTAGGCATAAAGGAAGGATTAGTACGTAATGATACCCTATCCTTATGGAAAATCAGAAAGGGCTCTACTGCCATAAGGGCCTGCAACTCAGACACCCTTCTTGCAGAAGTAATAGCCAACAGAAAAGCAGTCTTCCATGACAAGTATTTCAATTCAGCAGCAGCCGCAGGCTCAAAAGGTTGTAGAGTAAGTTTTTCCAACACAAAATTGAGATCCCAAGCAGGAGTAGGAGCTCTACGGGGGTCTTATATTCTTTGCCCCTCTAAGAAACTGCTTGAACAAAGGATGCGAAAACAATGGTGGGTCACAATCATAGTGAGCTGAAATTGCTGCAGCATGAATCTTAATGGAAGAGAAGGACAAACCTTTGTCCAATAACTCAGTAAGATATTGAAGAGCCACACTCAAATTAGGCTCAGAAATCTCCAAATTCCTTGCTGCACTCCAAAATAAAAATCTCTTCCATTTTTCTGCGTACACTTTCCTTGTACTAGGTCTTCTAGCTTCCATAATCACATTTAAAACTTGTTGAGGAAGTTGAGACCGGCTGTCTTTCAGAACAGAATATGCCATGCTGTTAGATGAAGAGAACGAAGCTTGACATTGAGCAGGTGGCCTTCTCTCTGAGACAACAGGTGCAGAATCAAGGGTAAAGGCCATGGAGGCTTCTTTACTAGACTCCTCAGTAATGGGTACCAGTGCTGCCGAGGCCAATCTGGAGCTATTAAAATCATCCTTGGCTTGTCTTGTCTGACTTTTAGAAGCACCTTTGGAAGAAGAGGCAGAGGTGGAAACGCATACACATGAAGATTTTTCCAACCGAAAGAAAGAGCATCCACTTTCCAAGCTGTGTGATGTAACCTCTTTGTGCAAAACTTTGGCAGCTGGTGGTTTAGTGGAGAAGCGAACAGATCTATGTCTGGAGTTCCCCAGGACACTGTCAACCTTTGAAATACATGAAGATCCAGTTTCCACTCGTGGGGATCCATGATTTGTCTGCTTAACACATCTGCTAAGGAGTTCTGTGCTCCTGGCAGAAACCTTGCCTGAAGAGTTAGTTGCAAGCTGAGCGCAGTCTCCCATAAAATCATTGCTTGCCTGCACAATGGGTAAGAATGTGTTCCCCTTGTTTGTTGATGTACCACATGACAGTTGTGTTGTCTGTTAGAATCAACACCTGCCCTGGAAGAAGTAACTCCTTGAAAGCCATTAATGCAAACTGGACTGCTAACATCTCCTTCATGTTGATATGTAGATGCTGTAGTCTGGCAGGCCACTTGTCTTGTATCCACTTTCCATTTAGATGAGCTCCCCAAGCAATGTCCGAGGCATCTGTCGTTAAAATCTGACTCACCTCTGACCGGGTCACAGAGAGTCCCTTGTTTAGGTGACATTCCTGAGCCCACCACAAAAATTCTTTCTGAAGGCAAGGTATTATTTGAATGACAGTGTCCAAATCCTGGCAGTGCTGTGTCCATACATTTTTGAGATACCATTGTAGCTTCCTCATATGCAGTTTGGCATTGGGAAGCACCAGAATACAAGATGCCATGAACCCTAATGCTTTAAGGACTGTCCTTGCAGTCAGCACGGACTGATGAGATAGTTGATGGAAGTAAAGTGATAGACTCTTTTGTTTGTCCGGGGTTAAAAAGGCCATCTGGGCTGCTGTATTCAGTCTCACACCCAGAAAGCACATGTCTTGAGAGGGTACTAGACTGGACTTTATTTCGTTCACAGAATACCCTAGGCATCTTAGCACTGCTATAACATATTCCAGATGCTGTAGAAGGTCTTCCTTGACTTGAGCCAGAATCAGGCAGTCGTCCAAGTAAGGATAGATTTGAATTCCTTGTAGCCTGAAGTAAGCTATCACTGGAGCCAGAACCTTTGTGAATACTCTGGGCAGTAGATAAGCTTCAAAGGGCAATGCAGAGAACTGATAATGAGAATTTCCAGCTCGAAACCGCAGATACTTCCTGCAACTTAGCCTTATAGGCACATGAAGGTAAGCTTCCTTGAGATCTAAAGTTACCATCCAGTGATCTTTGCCCAGCAGAGGTAAAAGCTGTTGTAACGTCAACATCTTGAACTTGGGAATGTCCAGATAAGTGTTGAGGAGAGATAAATCCAAAATTGGTCTCCACGTGTTCCCCTTCTTTGGTACTAGGAACAGGCGAGAATAAAATCCTAGGCCCCTTTCTGATACAGGGACTGGCTGAATGGCCCCCATCTGGAGTAACTGAGAAATTTGCTTGTGAGCCTCTTTTCTTTGTGGAGGAGGAACGTCTGGCATGCCTTTGAAAGGGGCAATGTATGGAAATAAAACCTGTAACCGTGGTGAATGATATCCAACACCCATCTGTCTTGAGTAATTAAATCCCAATTGTCTTTGAAAAGAGACAGTCTTCCTCCCAAAGGAGCTGCCAGGCGAGAATCTACCGGCAGCTGAAAAGGCAGGTCATTGGGTCTGTTTACGAAAGGACTGACCCCTGCCCTCACCAGAAGTCTGAGCAGGTGAACTCCCTGTTCTAGGCCTAAAAGAACCTTGAGCTCTGCCCCTACCACGTCTAGACCTACCCCTAGACTGGGAATCATAAGCAGGATATGTCCACCCCTTAGCAGGCCAATTTCTACTAAATTTTGGTGGCTGCACCTGCAAGAAATCTTTAACAGTTTGCATAGACTTAGCTTTGTCCTCCATTTTCTTTAAAACTGCTTCCACAGGCGAACCAAACAACACATCAGACTGTAAAGGAGCATCCAAAATCCTTGTCTTAACATGCTCAGCTAAATTCTGATCCCTCAACCAGGCATGCCTGCGAAGAACAGAACTAGTGGCAGCCACCCTCGAGGAGGCCTGTACAGCATCAAAACCACATTGCAAAGAATGCTTACCCACTTGTTCAGACACATGAACTAAATCCAACAACTCTTTACACTCAATACCTTCCGCCAAAGCATCCACCTTAGATTTCAATTGTGAAAGGAGATAATTTTGATATTTTAACATGTGAAACTGACAATTCAACGCTCTCATGGCTAGAGTGGAAGAAGTATACACTTTCTTTCCCCATCTATCCAAAGCCCTTGCCTCTTTATCAGTGGGAACAGGATTTTTAACCACAGAGGCCTTAACACCTTTAGGCCCCTGAGAAACAGTTTCTGGGTCCGCCCTAGGACTCTTAAACAAATACTTATGAGCTTCGGGCACCCTATAGTATCTACCAGGTTTAACAGGAGCAGGAGGCAAAGAGTCAGGGTTCAGGAAGCCTCTGCAAAAACATCTTCCACCACATTCAACACAGGAGGTATAGCCAAGGGCCTATGTTGGGGTAAAAATAAGAATTCCCTAAGCCTTTTCCTGGAATCAGAATAATCTTGGCCTTCCCATTTAAAGTGTTCTCTCATGGAATGCAGAGTCTCTGAAAATGAGAAATCCTCAGGAGGAGAAGCTGTAGGTGTGGAATCATCCACATCAGAATCAGAATAAGGTGGAAATTCCTGCAAATCTTCCGCAGAAGACTCTGAAGCCTCTGAATACTGTTCCAAACACTCAAACTCAGGTTCCACCCTAGGCCTCTTATCAGGAGGGGGCATAGAGCCTCTAATCATAGTAATTAAATCTTCTGCCATTTTAAGCATATGTTTCTTAGGCACAGAACCTGAAGTGCTAGGAGAAGCCCCCACTGAAGCTGAACTTGGCCTACCTCTCAAAGAAGTTTTGGAAACAGAAGGAGAAGCTCTAACTACCTTGGGAAGAGAGGGAAGAACAGTTACCTGAGAAGCCCCCTCAGCCTGGCCTACTTCCTGAGAAGGCACATCCTGTAACAGTAAAGTCTCTGCCTGAGACTCCAAAGAAACTCCTGGCAAAACCTCCGGCTCCACTGAGCCTTCTAAAGAACCGACGTCTGGGACTGCCGGTTCATCCACCCTAGGCTTCGCTGTTTTGTCCTTGCGCTTCTTGACGAAGCGGCCGGAGTATCCGACGGCATTTTATAATTGCAACGCTTTCCAAACACTAACCTGGCACAGTCTAACCGTCTCTTAATAGTGCGTTTGTTAAACCTAGCACAAGAGCGGCATCCAACAACGTCGTGCTCAGGCCCTAAACAAGGTATACACAAGGTATGGTAATCCCTATGAGGTATCTGTTTCCCACAAGAAATACAGTTATTCACTTTTTCTGACATCCGGTTAAATACTGAGGCAAGAAAAAAACAAAATATTCCCCAACGGGGTACTTAGCCAACTCCGATTCGGTCTGAAACTCCGACTTCGGAAATATTTCAGAACGCCAACCTGCACTCGCAAAACTGCTTCTGCATCGGACCATGCGGCAAAAAAGACTGGGGATATGACGTCGGTCATGCGCATTAGTACCCTGACGTACTGACGTCAGTCTAATGCACCCTGACCGACGTCAGCCATATACTCTGGTATTCGGGCCGACTGGACAGCGGACTACCCAATAGTAAGGACTGCAGCAATGTGGAACGAAGAACATCAAGGCCTGGACCAGCTACCTCAACAGTGAATCCCAAATGAACAAACAAATATACGTTGAACTACGTAACAAAGCCAAAAAACTCACCAAAACAGACAAAAAGTTACAGGATAAGCACAGGAACAACCCACAAAAATTTTGGGCAGCAATCAATTCTATTCCACAACCAGGTAAAACAACTACCCCAACCCCAAAAAGAGATAACCAAGAAGACATCCCCACTCAATTTAATAAATACTTTACAGAAACCATTCAGACCCTTGCAAACAACCAACCCTATGACAACACCCCCACCCCTGCAAATCCTCCCCCCACCCACAACTAACAATTGCCCCAAGTTCAGCTTCCACCCACAACCAACCAAATCCATTGAAAAACTATTCCGCAAGCTCAAACCAACGTCTCTAGCCGCAGATAAATTACCCGCTGAATACCTCCACCTAGCTGCAGATGTCATATCATATCCTGTCTCCATCCTAATTAACAGATCCATCTCAGAGTGTATAGTACCCAAGCTATGGAAAATAGCACATATCATCCCTCTACATTAAGGGGGAAACTCCCTGGAACTCAATAACTACAGCCCTATAGCCATACTACCCCCTTTATCTAAAATTTTAGAGAGGGTAATACACAAGCAACTAATGAAATATCTCCTAGAAAATAATCTAATAACAACACAACAAAATGTTTTTAGACCCTTCCATAGCACCACCACCGCACTAACAGAATTCACCAACATAGTCAATACTCACAGAAACAACAGACTCCTTGTATCTGTCACCTTCCTTCACTTGTCCAAAGCATTTGATATTGTTAACCACAACAAACTCCTCCTTTCACTAGCAACTCTAAACCTTACCACCCCTGCCATCTTCTGGTTCAAAAACTATCTAGAGGGAAGGAAACAAGCTGTTATGTGGCAAAACCAACTCTCACCCTCCCTACCAGTCTCCCTAGGAGTACCCCAAGGCTCCATCCTGGGGCCACTTCTTTTTACCCTCTTCACCAATCAGCTCCCAAACAGTATTCCCAAAGCCTCAATAGTGCAATATGCAGATGATACCACCATAATATGTGCAGCCATATCAATTGACATCCTTCATTCCCTAACACAAGAATGCTTTTCCCTAGCAGACACTTGGATTAGAAACCAAAGGCTCATTCTGAACCCAAGTATTTTTTAGCGCTCACAGAGCCACACCTTCCACTGATTCTTTCTTCATCTCCTCTTTTAACAAGACCACAATCACCCCCACAAATCATACCAAACTCTTAGGGGTTGAAATAGATAATCACCTTAGATTTGACCTACATATTTCTATAACCATAAAAAAGTACATAAAAAAACTTGGCCTACTGTATCTCAATAAAAAATTCCTCATTGACCACTCCAAAACTACAATAGCGAGGACTCACTTACTATCCACCCTACTTTATGCCTCCCCCGTGCTTACAAATCTCTGCAAATCCGGCCTAAACAAACTTGATAGTTGTTATAATAAGACAGCCAAATTTGCTACAACCTCTCCCATCAGAACACATCACTGTGAATGCCTAAAAAAACTCAATTGGCTAGAACTACCACTACTACTTCAACTCAATCAACTATCACTAGACAACAAAATAATACATAACTCTGAAAACACCCCAGCCCTACAAAATCTTTTGCAACCCTATACAACCACCAGGCCCTTGAGATCTAGCAGACAAAACCTCCTCAAAGTAACCAAATATAACAATGGTAAGTCTGTCTACAGCCACTGTATAGCAAAAACCTGGAACTCCCTTCCTGCCCACATAACTGACAACAAATCCCCATCATAGTTCAAGAAACTTGTTAAAACTCACTTTTTGAATAATCGACTGAGCTCCTGTATCCCCCCAGCTAATGTCTCATTAGAACACTTCACCTAACATAAGTAACTCTGCTAAGCCAACAAATCATAGTACTGTACCCACTTAGGACTGTTAATCTAATGCTCATCCCATCTCTCCAGGAGTTAGGAAAAACTACCCCAGCAATGTTGTGCTTTCCATAAGCAACTAAAACCAGGAGAAGACATATTGTAAATCAATTTGTTATCCTTCTCAACTAAAACCAGACGAAGACATATAGTAAATCAATTTGTTGTCCTTCTCAACTATAGCTAGCATCATCTGCTCTCTCGGAGCCTTATTCTACATCTCTCTGCTTTTACTGTGATAGTAAATCTATCAAAGGGATCCTAAACTTAGGAATATCTTCTAAAATCTAATATTATATTGTAGAGACCGAATGTATCCTGTTAGTTAATATGTATGTCAAAGTCTCTTCTATGGAAATTGTATGTCAAAAGTCTGTTCTTAAAACTATGTTTTGTAAAAAATTGTTCTCTTGGAGCTTTTCTCCCCAGGCCTCCACTGAAAATGGACTTGTAATCCAGTTGGACTCTCCCGGTCAACAAATGTAAAATAAATAAATAAATAAAGATGTCTCTTGTTTAAAACAACAATTTAGACTATTCAAAAAAAGAAACTATAGAACAATTTCCAGAACAGAGATGAATGCAGATAATACCATTACTGGCAATATCATTGTCAGAAGTAATGCTACTGTGTTAAAGTGACATAACCACCTACAACTGCCAAACAACTAGCATACTTAAATCCCCACATCAAGCACAAATCACCCTTAATCCAGTTAATTGAACTGATTCCATTATTATGACATACTTTTTTTCACCTTAGGCACAGATTCCATTATTTTCTATGGTTCCCAAATAGTTAGTGACAAATATCTTAAATGTAAGCCTTATTCTGGCAGTCTTCATTAATGCTGACTTGCAATTTGTCAGTACTTAGTAAGTTATGTTTAGTTGTTGAAAACTAGTTATAGATAATCATCATCTTCTTTTGGCTGTTCCCGTTAGGGGTCGCCACAGCGCATCATCTGTTTCCATTTCTTCCTGTCCTCTGCATCTTGCTCTGTCATACCAACCACCTGCATGTCCTCTCTCACCACATCCATAAACCTTATCTTAGGCCATCTTCTTTTCCTGTTACCTGGTAGCTTCATCCTTAGCATCTTTTTCCCAATATACTCAACATTCCTCCTCAGGCACATGTCCAAACCAATGTAATCTTGTCTCTCTGTCTTTGTCTCCAAACCTTCCAACCTGGGCTGACCCTCTAATATACTTATTCCTAATTCTGTCCACCCTCATCACACCCAGTGCAAATCTTAACATCTTTAACTCTGCCACATCCAGCTCTAACTCCTGCCTTTTTGTCAGTGCCACTGTCTCCAACCCATATAACATAACATGAAAACTAGTTATAGATAATGCAGTGATTAATTAAGACAGATGAAATGAGAACAGATATAGTGCTGATTTCAGGTTAGAGTATGAGATTACCAACATGGATTACTAGCTAGTATGTTCCTTTTTTAAGGATTATTATTAATTTGTATACTATAACTCCAAGAGTATTTCTCTCCCACAGAGTATGTTTAAGTTTGCCTTGTTATTTTATAGACATGTCAAAGGATTAAAGACTATGCTGTATCTTGACATTTTGACTAACATTAAGTAAGCATCACAATGCATCATATACAGTGTATAAAGCAGTTTTATGAAGGGAATTACTTGAGCTTCATTAATCTAAATTATAGACCAACTAAGTAAGTTCCCAATGGATTTTCAAGGACTTTAACTGTGACATTTGAACTGTGAGAATTTGATCGCAATTATAAGATGATGTATACTAACTTTGAAATTGTTTCATCTCAGAGTATTACCTTTTCTCCATGGTACACTGATGTTGGAGTTAAGTAGAAATTGTGGGAGTTTGAGGGCAGTGTTGCACCTCCACAGTGAGGGGTGTAGAGGCTGTTACCCTCTCCAATAAAAAGTTTAAAACTGTAACAGCACATTTCAAAGTTTACTTTTACTTATATTAAATTGTGGATACATTTTCATTAGTTTCAGGACTCACATTTTTAAGTCTCAAACTTCCAAATGGAAGCCAAACATTTTCTAGTTGTACTGCCTTGTTCGAGTAGCACATGCCAGCTGTGAGTGTGTCTAAAATATTTCCTCTTAGTATAGATTTATGTTATTTTATGAGGTCTGAAACACTGATGTGTTAAGTTTTTCAGATACTATGATTGGCTCACTCATAAAGAAGACCTGGAAATTCTTGGAAGGAGGAAGGATGAAAACAGCTCTCCATTATTCTGTATACATCTAAATGGATTTAGTACATCTCCCATTTCTTATTCATGGGCAGTGAATAAAATATTAATTTTATAGTCATGCTTTGCAATATTCTGTTGCTTCAACCACCTATCATTTTTGATAAACTTAACTATTATTTTTTGTTCTCTTATGCATCTCTAAAAGTTATATTCCATTTTTACTGAAATGACTATCCTTTTCTGTGTTTGTCCCTTTGGTTTCTCACTGTTATTTCTGTATCTTTCTGATTTGACATTTGTATTTTGGGTCATGTTCTTCTTGTGTTTCATTATATTTCATAAATGTTCAAAAATCCTATGTAAAAATACAAACCTTATGATGCAACCCAACTTGACAAATATAGTCCACCATTTTTTCCTTTTGAATTGCATATTTGGTTCATAAAAAGGCTTAATGCACCTGTAAAGGCAGTTGTGAAGTACCTTCACTGCTATTTCACACAACAGTTATGTCACTTTAGGGACCATGTTTGAACAATGTCCTGTTTTGTGAAAAGTTGCAACCCTGAAGTCCTAATATCTCATCTTTGGTAGATCCAGGTACAGCGTTAAGATGATGATCCACACCATCGACTACTTTTTCCTCAACAGCTGCCTGCTTCCACATAGAGATTCCTCCCTCCTTCCACACAGAGAAGGTCAAAAACTGCAGCATATAGATTAGGTTCTAAAGCTACCTGTCTGAAGGTAGCCCTTACAAGGCATCAGTAATTGTCTTATCTTATTCTATGTTGGGTTGGCTGACAAAAAACTAACACCTGCAGACTAAAGTCCCCATCTTCAGTTTTCCTGACTTCCTGGCCTTCACCTGAATACAATGTGTTATTTTCTTATCCTCCCTTCCATCACAGGGAGATGTTATGTAAAACGTCTGTGCAGATTGTGCATGTACTTCCTGTCCTCACAATGAACTGTGCACCCCCATCACTTCACTTGCTTTGATCTGTTCTCTTGTATAAAGGATCACAGCTCCTCTTATCTTACACAGCGCATTCCTGAAATGAGCTTTCACCATTGGATGTTGGCAACTCCATCATGCTTCTCTACCAACCATACTTCTGTTAAATCTCCAGTATCAGTGCATTGTTTTTCTCTCGTATTATTGGTTCCAGCAGACTTCTGCCTGAACTGTCACCACTGGTTATCATTACATACACATTTTATTTTTCCACTGCCAACTTTTTTATCTTGATCTTCTTCCTGTTACTGGAATTTCTGTTATGTTCAGTTTTTTTCCCCTGGAAAGCAGTGACACGAGGATTTTTCTGATACTTTTTCGCTATTTACTTCTGTGGCAAGCTTAAATGCTTGCTAGTGAAGCACTTAAACCCTTAGAAAGCCTTAATTGTGATCTCTGTTTTTCTCCTACATAGATGCATACTATAATGGCAATAGAAACTTGCAACTATCCAAGTGGTCCTGCAGTCCTTTTAAAATTGATGCCCTTAGTTCTATTCCAGATGTTTTGCTGCAGAGGGAATCTTGTAATGTAGAGCACCTAGCCTTATCCAGGACATAGATAGTGAATATGAGCTGTGGTATTTACTTAAAGGAACATCCCAGTTCTTCAGACACTACCTGCACCTCTCTGACACCTGCCTCAGCCTGCGTTTTCTCCTTTCCTGCACTGACAATGGCATTCAAAGTTATAATTTCTGCATCTGGTTGTATAACAAATAGAGGTCAATCTCTATTCTTCCAGCCATGCATGAGCAGTACCCTAGCCTCCTAAGCAGATTAACTGTGCTCTAATTCCACATAAAAATGGCATTCTGCACATCTTCCCTGGTGCACTTGCATTCCAACTTTCATTGGGTCACTGGCTGGAGGATCAGGACAAGTACTTTAGATTTCACATTCGATGCATCCATGCAAGTATCAGAGGGTGTTGGGACCACAGGCATTATGGAATGGTGGTGTACCTTTATTAAATTAGTTTCACCTCATTTTGACCACCCAGAGTCCAGTATGGGCTAGCTATTTTCTTAGGCAATATCTAAGGCAATGATGGTGAACCTAGTGGTCTCAGGGCAGAATACAATGTATATAAAATTCTAGTTCTGTCAGAGCTAAGAAACATTTCCTCTCTTTCCAGAGCCGGAATAGCACTATATTCTGGAAGCGTATGCATAAAAAATGTTCATCCAATGCAGTCATATCATACCTGACCAGTTACCATGTTGCCCCTTAGCTACTTTTAAGTCATTTCTAATTATATTCTGTTTACATTTAGGCCACTGTTATTTATAACTTGATGTATTGTATTAATTGCGTACACATCCAAAGAAGTTTGTAGCCTTTAGTAGATTTTTGTTTTGAGTTGCTGCTGGATGTC
This sequence comes from Protopterus annectens, assembly GCF_019279795.1. Taxonomy (NCBI): domain Eukaryota; kingdom Metazoa; phylum Chordata; order Ceratodontiformes; family Protopteridae; genus Protopterus; species Protopterus annectens. Next base: position 310,239,592 of record NC_056750.1, on the reverse strand, counting down.
TAGCAACTATGGAGGACTGATGTTTTCTTGGGTGCATCTTTGGTAATGTGCCCAAGCTGCTAAACTGAAAATGCTTGCTTTTTTAATCTTGTGAATATCAAAGAATTCCTAGTTAAGGCAGAGGTTTTGGAGTGGGTGGCTGGGTAACAGACACCAACAGATTGAATTCAAAAGAATTCAAATAATCTCTAGTAGCAGGGAACACTAGAAGTTCATTAATAAAGCAAAACTCAAAAGATGTTCTCTAGGATGTGAAAAGTCAGACAATCTGCCTAAGCACTATCAGAAATATGCAGCTAATTCAATATTCAAGATTGTAGTTTGTAAACATCCTATACAGTAACACACAGATAAAAATAAGGTTTTCATTTTGAATTATTCTAACCTGAATAAAATAAAAACAGAAAAAAAATAAAATTAATTAATAAAATAAGAAGTATAGAGTTAGCCCTGATATCTTTAAATACAGAAAAGGTCTTTAACAGAATGGAGTGGGAGTATCTGTTTGATATTTTAAGAAAATGGGGAATATCAGAGGGATGGACTGGTATAACAAGGTCATTGTATGCAGGGGCAGAGGTCGAATCAAGGCTAGAGTGAGACTATCAGGAAAGATAGAAAAAGAGAGAGGAACCAGACAGGAATGATGCATGCCCCATCTACTCTTTGCAATTTATAAAGAACCCTTGGCAGAAAAAATTAGAGGTTCTAGTATAAAGAGATATAAGCAGAGATAAGTAAAATAGAAAATAACTATATATGCAGATGATATGTTAATTATGGTGGCAAATTATAACGTGGACCAGGAGACACTGTGGAACATAATACAGGAGTTTGAGGCAACATTAGGATACAAGATCAACCATGATTAGACAAAGGAGGTAAGAATAAGTAAAAGGAAATGAGAGGACAAAACATTTTGGTGAAATGGGCTGATGATACAAGACATTTAGGAGAGAAGAGTGGAGAGACACTAACTTTATTGGTAAGGAGAAGGGGCAGCCACGGTGGTACAGTGGTTAGCATTGCCACCTCACAGCAACAGGTTCTCCAGTTTGATTCTTGGCTGGGGTGCCTTCTGTGCGGAGTCTGCATGTCCTCCCTGTGGTCATGTGGGTATCCTCCGGGTGCTCCAGTTTCCTCCCACATCCCAAAGACATGCAGTAGGTGAATTGGACACTCTAAATTCACCTTAGGTGTGAGTGTGTGCGTATGTGTGCCTTCTGTGGATGGTTGGGCGCTGGGCTGGCAACTTGACACAATAAAACTCCACTGCCAATCATGAGCGGACGGGTGATCCACTGTGGCTACCCCTAACTGGGAAAAGCTGAAAGAAGAAGAATGTATAACAAAGTATGTGCCAAACTAAAGGAGTAGCTAATGAAATGGAAGACATTAAAATAAGATGTGGACCAAAAAATATAGATTTTGGAAAAAGACATTAAAATAAAATATGGACCAGAGAATACAGATTTTTGCAGATATGTATAGGATCATAGTTTTTGTACCCAGGATAAACCTTTTGTAGTATTCCAGGGTATGGTTTATTTAAAAAAGTTTAGCAAGCATACAGAATCTTTATGAGGGAGGGAAGAAGGCCAGGGGGCATGGGGAGTCCTTTCAGAAACACTGTGGGGAGGGAAGAAGGGGTTTCAGATTTGAAGGAATGCCTACAAGCATGCCACATAGTAAATGTAATAAAAATGGTACATGTAAATTACAAAACAGACTGAAAAGAAATCATTCTACAAAGGAAGGAAGCATTAAAAGAAGGAAGAGAGATTTAAATGATTTGCTGTTAAAGACTCCAAAAGAAAATGTGCAAATGCAATGGCTGAAGATACATGAAACTTTCCAAAAGTTGTGGACAGGAGTAAACAAGGAACAGTGAGTGGAAGCAGAGACAAATACCCATAGGGGGGTCTGGAGAGGATAAAATAAAGGGAAATACAGTGTGGAGATGGAAACAGAGGCAGAATAAAGTTAAGTACTGGGCACAAATCATGGTTGGAGATAGGAATAAAACATGGGAATAGGGAAAGGATGAATTCCAGTTAGAGGATAACCTATAATGGGAATATCAAGGTGGGATAAGCAGGTGGAATAGCGGTGGTGGTGCTGCGGTAGCATTGTCGCCTCACAGTAAGACGCTGACCGGTTCGACTCTCAGCTAGAGCGTCTTCTGCGTGGAGACATGCATGAATGGGCATACCTTCATTGAAGGTTGTGCATTAGGGCCGGCAACTCAGCACATAAAAATCAACTGCCAATCATTAGCGGACCGGAGTTCCGCTGTGGCGACCCCTAACAGGGAAAAGCCGAAAGACACAACAACAACAGCAACATAAGCAGGTGGAATAGCAGAGTCATGAAAAGTGGTAAGATGAACAAAATCACAGGGAATGATGCAAAAAATTGAAGATAGAAGAGAAGAAGGTAAACCAATGAGAGGCCTATTGAAGAAAGGAAGGAGTTAGTTGAGACTGGAGGTAGAAATGACGGAAGAAAATGGGATGGAAAAATGGAAGAAAATACAATGCGAGGATAGGAAAATATAAAAGAAAAAACTCCCTAGGTACATCACAAAAGCAAGGAAGTTTAGAATTGTTGTGTTGAAATGCTTACATAAATAGTTTTATAACCACAAGACACTGGCCAGAATATACCCCACAGAGGAAGTGAAATGTTAGAGGTGTAAACAGAGGAAACATGAGAATGTAAAGAACTACTTAACTTTAAAGTAGAAATGCAAGACATTCTGGCAGAAAAGGTGCCACAAATCAAAATCTTGTCAAAACATCCTTTTCTATTAGGGTATGAAAAGGAAATCCCAAATGAGCTCATAGAACTAGTGGGCCTATTTATCACAGTGAGGGAAAAAAGCATTTACAAAAAAAAAATGGAGGAAGCTCCTGGGGTAAGAAGTACAAAGGTTATTCCAACAGGTGTTAGAAGAGGAGGAGAGTTTCTTGGGGGGGCACATACATACAGGTTAAGGCCAGTAGAAATTTAACAAGTAACTAGAGCAAAACACAATGCCTAGCGGGGAGAGGGAAGGTAATATGCTGCTAAGATAGAAGTTAAATGATTAAGGGGATGTGAATAGTTATTAATGCACTGTAAAAAAAAAAAAAGAAAGATGAAGAAAAAAGGAGGATGTGTGCAATCTAAAATTCCTATAGAATCAAGAATTGGGATTAAAGACATTTCTAGAAGAAAAACAGATGTGGTTAGGGGGTTCGAGCAAAACTCCTAGTAATATGTAACATGACTCTCATGTAACCAAGACAGGAATTATAGGACACAACGTGAAATATTGTTTATTAATTTCAATAATAAGCATATAGTAAGCAGTGGGAGTGTGGCTTAATCGCTGAAAACAGAAAATGATAAAAGTATGGTAGAGAGGATGGCAAAGCATACTGAGAACTCTGGTACTAGGCTGTTCTATACGTAGGAGACAGGAAAGTATAACTGAATTAGAGAGGAAGAACAGGGACAGCAAGCAGACTAAGACATAGTACAGCATGCATGAAATTTGCACATGATGTACTGTCATTAATGTGATTGGAGAAAACCAAGTTTTCCTAAAAATTATTAGTATCATTCCAGTTAACAGGTGTTTATTCATCTAGAACAAAATCAGATAACTTCAGACACAGAGAGAGCAGTGCATATTCAGACAGCTGTTTAATTTCTCATCATAAGTAATAAGCTATCAAACTACAAAATGTGCTAAAGTTCCATCCAGCATTAGAATTTAAATGGATTCTAATTTAGCAAGTTTCACTCTTCTTAGAGAAGATTATGAAATATAAGAAATAAGGTCTGTGCTTGACTTATTGTATCTGTTCCTATAATTCTTCCATTTGACAAGTTTCTCTCTGCACTCAGAAGCCATCTGATAAACTGTAGCATCAAAGAACATGGAATGTTCTGGTACACATCTTCATAAAGCATCAATAATACAATTATTCGAGCTTTAAAGTGTTAGAATGAATATATTCACTGCTATATTTACATCCCATGCAGACACACTTACATAGGCTACAACTACATTTTTGAAAGTATATTCCTCACAGTGTAAATATGATAAATGTAGACCACTTACAAAGCTTACTTAGGAGTAATAAAAGGCCTTGCCTCTAAAATTAGCTGCACATTTCACAATTTCATACAGTTCTGCAAGAGGTATAAGAAATGTTTCTGTACAGGATCCTAGATATAAAGTTATGGCATTAGGACTGCAAGTATTATTCTGAATGTATATAAAGCCATAGTTAAGGCTATAGTTAATGTTGCATTTGGGTATTATTTATTGTAAAAGTTGGGGTACTGTACATAACATTAGGACTAAGGTCAGAGACAGAGTAAGCATAAGTAAGGTTACAAGCACTTTTTGCAAGGCAAGCACGTTTTCCTGAATCCCCATATTTGAGGGAAGTCCCCCTCTACCATCTGAAGTTATATATACTAACTCCATGCTCAAACATGAAAAAGTGAGAAATGTACCATAATGATGAAATCATTGTTGGCAGCCACACAGATAGAAAACTGTTACAGGCATTTTGAAGTGTGTGGATTTGGTGCTCATGGACTTCACACTCAGAGAATTTGATCTCAGGGATATGAAGATATACCACAAATAAGGTAAAGCCTATAGTTGCAATAAAAGTAAGTGGTACAGTAAGGATAATAGTTTCAGAAACCAGAATTACGGTTCCCTTGTCAATAAAGTTCATAAGTTCATATGTGTGTACTAGGCTAATGGCCAGTGGCCTTTACAAACCTAGTCCATAAAAGTGCCCTGGCATTATGCCACCCGTCGTTAGTTCCCAGTGCATCTATCACGTAGAGCCACTGGAGTGATTCCCAGGGTGAACTTTCTATTACCCATCCACTCATCAAGATTTCTCTTGAAGAGGGCCAGTGAGGTGCTCTGCTTGCCATGCATGGGAAGTCTATTCCATAGCATGGGCAGTCTGTGGGTTATGAACCTGTCCCACCAGCATGTTCTGTTGATTGTGGCAATGGGGTTGAGGTCATCTGGAGTATGTGGTGTGGAGGGATTGGGATTTCTTTAGATGTAGCATTTCTAACAGAGCTGGGTCAGACATAGCTTTGTAAGTCAAGCAGAGATTGCCTCTTAGTATACTATATGAGACTGAGCTGGAATTTTTTGAGTTTGTCTGTGTAGGACATGTGTTTAATTTCTAGGCTCCTCTTCGTGAGGTACTTTTGTGGCCTCTCCAGTTGCTGCATGTGTCTAGTGAGGTACATGCTAAATGGGGCATTATATTCTATGACTGGTCTAATGAGGGAAGAGTAGAGAGAGATGATGACCTCTTTCTTCCTGGATGCAAAACCCTTGGTAATGGGATGTACCACATAGAAGGACTTTCTGACCACAGTGGCAATGTGGTGGTTGAAGGAGAGGTTTCTGTCAACCTGTGTCCCCAGATCTCTTATAACACCTTCAGTGCTCAGTGGGCTCCCATCAATGTGGTAATTAGTGGGAACTGAGTTTTTCCCAAAGGGGATGATGATGCATTTTTTGGCATTAAGCTTAAGGCCATGGTTTCAACACCAGTCATTGGTCTCAGTGAGGTCTTTCTGTAGGATGTCTGCATCACTTAGGGAGTTAATAATGGCTCCCAGCTTGCAGTCGTCTGTGAACTTGGTCAGCCAGAATCCCTCCATGTTGGCCTGGACTTCTGAGAAGTAGATGCCAAACAGGAGAGGACCCAGGACCGATGCCTGTGGGACTCCACTCGTGATTGGTCGGAAGTCTGACTTGGAGTCCGCTACTTTCACACTATGGGTTTTATCTATGAGCCAGTTTGCAACCCACCTAACGATATAGAGGTTGATGCCTAGTTTGCTGAGTATCAATAATTCCTGTGTGAGGAATGGTATCAAAGGCCTTAGCCAGCTCGAGGTAGGCTGTATGAACTGCCTTACCCTCATCCACCACTATGGTGACTGATCTGAAGTCAGCCAGGTTGAGCAGGCATGATCTACCTTTCACAAAACTGAATTGCGTGGGATCTAGAGTTTGGAGATTCCCTATATCCTTGTTAATTAGGTCCATGATGATGCTCCATAGCCTTACATATCAGACTCATCAGGCTAATGGGGGGGATAATTTCCAGGGTCTGTAGTCGCTCCTCCTTTATGGAGAGGGATGATTGTAGCAGTGCGCCATTTGGTAGGGACAAAGCCTGAGATGAGGCTGTGAGTGAACAGAGCACACAGATGTGGTGACAGTTCACTATGTAATTCATGTAGAACATAGCGAGGGATATTGAAGGGTCCCATGGAAGCTGTATTCTTGGCCTTAGACAATGCAGCTTTAACCTGTGCTGCAGTAATGCTGGGTGCCTGGAATTCTTCTGGTATTGAGAGTGGTCCTTTGGGGGGTTAAAGTTAGCATTGAATCTGTCGGTCAGTATGCTGGAAATATCTGTTGACTCAGTATAGGAGGTACCATTGTGCAGTAACACAGAGCAAATCTGGGTATTGCCATGGAGATTATTGATATAACTATAGAAGGCTTTGTGGTTGTTTTTAGTTTCTGCCTTCATAGCTGGCTTTGGAGGTTTTGATGAGAGATCTCAACTTTTTGTTGAGGCTAATAAGGGAATTTTTCCAGTCTTGGGACTTCACCTTTTTCTAAAACAGTTTCTTCCTTCTGTTGTAAAGTTTATTAATGGCAGTGGACCACCAGACTGGCTTCGTTTTTTGGAAGAGAGCGTCTTGGTTCTGTTGGGTATGGCTAGTTCCATGCATTTATGCACGTATTTGTACAGTGCATTGGTGTATGATTCAGCAGCCATGCATCTATTTTCCATTTGCCTGAGTGCCATGAAGTTAGCCACCTCTGTTTTTAGTAGTCCAAAGTCAGCTTTGGAGAAGTTTTTCATGGTGGATACCTTTACGGGGGGGTGTGGGTGAGATGTGGTTTTTCATGGTGATTAGTTTATGGTTTGATCTAACCAGGGAGAAATTGACTACTGGTGTATAGCAAAGGTTGCCCATGTTAGTAACAACCAGGTCAAGGATGTTTCTTCCTCTAGTAGGGGTAAAAATGAGCTGGTCTAGGGCATTGGAATTGCTGAATTCCAGGAAGCATTGGGCCAGTGCATTGGTGCATGAGTAGTTTTCCCAGCTGATATGCAAGGAAATACCTACCGTATAGACTAATGTGTCATCTACTGTACAGACTAATGTATCTTCCATGCATGGAAATATGTCTAATGTACAGGGGAATGTTTCAGGATTACAGAATGATTTTTCTACACAACCAAGTATGCAACCACAGAGTCCTGTGCACGATCATTTCCCCATAGATCAGCCTTTACAATCTCAACATAACTTTTCTGCAGATTTATCATCTTTCCTTAACTCCATTCTCAGAGGTAATTAATGACACTACTGAATTTACAGTTAATAAGCAGTCAGCCTCCATGAATGACTTGAAACAAATGTTGTTTAAACTTGAAAGGCTATTTATGAGATTTAAGAACATACAATATGATAACTTTTAGCTCATGAGTTGTTTAAGCAAAGATATTGTACCCTTAGGACTGCGTATCACAAAATTTCCCAATAATTTATCAAGGGACTCCCCACTGTATATTGATCTTGTGCCTTTGTACAATACTACAGGCTTAATTGTTATTACATCTCTTATTGAGCATAACATATGCAGATTATCAGATATTAGACAGGAGATTAATGATCTACCCAACCAGTCATGTAGCTACCATCGTGCACAGAAAAAAATTGAAGCTTCAAAGGGATATGCTTCAATATCAAAATAACAGAGCATATCCATTACGATCTGATGGGGGTTTCAGGTTTAGTTATAGAAATGTAACATCTAAAATTATATGAGATCTAATATGTCTACTGTGTTTTCTTCTGCTATGTCTTCAAAGATGCAGTCTAATGTAGGAGAACCGCAATGTCTAGACAGTGCAACATTTTTTCTTAAGCATCCCCCCCAAAATATTATATGTTCTCCTGCAGTCCCACAAGTGATTACTGTACAACAAATTCCTACCTCCGCTTATATTGATTCAGCAACATCTTTTGAATCTAATAATTGTACTTTTGAATCTAATAATTGTAATTCTGCAGGACAGACATGTAATGTGCAGAATTCTACATCACATAGGCCTTCTACCATGGGAATTTCTCCGTTGGTTAATAATCCGTTGCAATTGTTGGATTCACCAGGCACTAATGAAACTGTTAATATGAATTCTAATAACTCCAATTTTTTATCCAGGAATGTACAAATGTTGTCTCCCTCCCCAATGATCACCAGAAGGAGAGGGAAATTCATTTCTTATGGAGGCAGAGGGAAAGCTATGGATCACAGGGATGTGGCAGGGCATTTGAGTCCAGCCTTTACCAGTCCAGCTCCGATCAGTTCACAGAGAACATCGCCGCAGAATGGAAGGGGCCAGCCCCATGGAAGGCCAAGAACAACAGCAATTCGCTGAATGTGAATGAACATTTAAATGTGCACCCAAACACTACACACACAGGGCCTTATCAATCTAACGCAGAAGTTTTCAACTTAACTGACAGAGTGTTGTCTGATAGTACCATCATTTTATTGAAACTGGGCTTTTCTTTTATTCCAGCTTATCAATATGATGTTTCCTCTTTGCTGTTAGATTTACGGTAATATGTTAGGAAGCTCAACCTTAAATTATTGTGTCAAAAAGATTCTGATGACTATGATGAACTTACATACAAAGATAATAGTAATTCTCTGACTGCATTACCTATCAGAAAAAGTTTGTATAACCCACCGTTATGTAACACTGCATATTTTTCTTAAATTGTGGGAAAAGGATTTACGTAATGTATTAAAAGAAAACTGTCAACTTAAATGGTTTAACCTTTCAGCTGATCAATTATCAGCTTTAAAATCTTTAAATGCTGACAAAACAAGAATTATGAGGGCAGACAAAGGCTCTGGCATTGTTCTAATGAACAAGACAGATATACCTGGACTTTATTAATTGACCTAAATAATAGTGAATATTATTCTTCAGCTAATATGTCTGATGTAAAATGTGCTTTTAAAAAGACTGATAAAACCATTTCCATACTTGTTAAAAATAATCTTATTTCAGATATGGAAGCCACATTTATGACTTTTACTGACCCGCATTTAGGTAAGTTTTTTTGGATTCCCAAAATTCAAAAGAATCAGTTAGGCCCGCCATTTAGGCATGTAGTATTCAATAAGAGAACTAAAATGGAGGGCATTGCAGAATACATAGATTTGGTGTTGAACTCTATTGTGCAGAACTCCCCATATTTTTAAGGGATTCATGGGATTTTTTAAAATCTACTGTATAACAACCCTCCCTTACAGTCCGATATTATTCTAGTTACATTAGATATAGAATCCCTTTATAAAATATTCCACATGACATTGGTATAGATTATTTAAAAAGATATCTATCTCAACATACTTCTTTTTCAGATAACAGGATTAACACTATTTGCATTCATATCTCTCTAATTTTAGAAGGGAATTACTTCTATTTTAATAACACTATTTTTCATCAAACTAAGGGAGTGGCCATGGGTGCTAAGTTAGCCCCTTCTTTTGCGAATTTAGTTTTAACCTGTTGGGAAGTTAACTCATTAGTTTCTCTACCAGGTTTTAAACAGGTTGCCCTATATAGAAGGTACATAGATGACCTCTTTTTCATTTGGAAGGGATGTAAAAATGACTGATTTGATTTTATTAGTCAGGTGTCTGACAATATTCCTTTTTTTAAGGTTTAAACTTTCTGCACACAGTAAACAAGTAAATTTTTTAGACATATTGGTTACATTTAACGCAGACACACTTTCATGGACTTCCACGATACATAGAAAGCAAACTTTTAGACATAATTATTGACATTTTTCTAGTATGCACTCCTTCTTCATGAAGCGCAACATGGCCAGGGGACAATATATTTGATTGTTTAGGATCATTAGTGACAATAACACTTATTTGAATGAATGTAAATTGTTCGATCATTTTCTATGTGATAGAGGTTATCCTATTGTATTATTAGACTCTATTTTCACGTAAATCTGGTCCATGAGGCATACAAAATTTCCTCCTATTATTTTAAAAGGACTCTCACCTAAAAACAACAGTATAGGCCTTACAGAAGGTACAGCAGAATCGTGCACCAATCACTTGAATGAAATACAGACAACACCCTCAACCTACTCCAATCAGGGTTTTGCTTCTGGACACTCCTCAAGAGAACACGTTAATACAGAAAAAGACAGGCACACATGTTTCCTGGTCCCTATTTGTAGAGATTCCCCTTCTTTTAATAATGTTTTCTTTAATAACTGGGATATCTTGACTTCCAGTCAAGATGTTTCTTACAGAATAGGCTATTGTCCACTTTTTACGCATAAAAAAACTAAGTCTCTATGATTACTTTTTGAAAACAGGGACTCTCCTTTTCTGCTCTCCCCACTCACCAGTAAAACTATTAAGGGGATGTTCTCATGCAGATCTTGTGTTGCTTGTAAATATATTTTAACTGGCAATACTTATAAGTTCAAACAAAGTAATTTTACCATTCCCTATAATGATTATTTTGATTGCAAGTTCACAAGGAGAAGGTCACTGTAAGCTGCCTGTCAGGTGCCAGGATCCGCCACATAACATAAGCACTCAGGTCACTCCAAAGCAAGTACAAATATGACTCTGTCATTGTCTATGCTGGTGTGAATGACCTGAGACGTACCTCCCTGGATTACATGAAAAGAGACATAGAGGAGCTCTCTGATCATGTGGCCCAGGCCGGTATGACCCTGACCTTGAGTAGCATCTTACCCTCACCAAGAATGATACCACAGTATAAAGACAAAATGATCGATTTCAACAATTGGCTAAAGTATTGGTGTCACTCAAAGGGGATCCAGTGTCTGTCAGCCTGGGATGACATGCTTGACAAGCCACGTTGCTTCACTAGGGATGGCTTGCACCTGTCACCCCTGGGTTTTCGAATACTGGCCAAGGCTCTTGCCATCCCCATAGTGCCTTTTTTAGGCAAGGCTCAAAAGACAAACCCACCTCCTTAGACAACACAAAGAAAAAGAAACTAAGGGTAATGCTGCTCAATGCCAGAAGTCTAAACCTCAAGATGCACGCACTCGTGGCTCTCCTCAGTATGGAGAATATTGATATCTGTGCAGTAACAGAAACTTGGTTCAAGGCTCCCGAGAGCACCCCAGCACTACCAGGCTATATCTCATACCATGCTTTTCGGCCCCAAAACTCGGACCGAACCACAAGAGGAGGGGGGGTATCCATATTCATCAAAGATACCCATATCTCCAGGCTAGTGGCACTGCACGAAGCATCTGAGACCATCCATGTGCAACTAACAGTGGGCAAAACTGCCTTCCAGTTTGTAGCCTGCTACAGATCACCCTCCCAAACTCAGGAACCCCACTCAGCTTTCCTGAAGACACTGGAGAATATGAAGGTCTCTCCAAACACCATTATATTGGGTGACTTTAACTACCCAAACATAGACTGGGAGCACTACTCAAGCCCCAACACCCTAGCCCAACAGTTCCTAGAATTTATAAACTCAAATGCTATGGAACAACTGATCACCACTCCCACAAGAGGGGAAAACATATTGGACCTGATCATCACCAACATGGGGACTATATGTTCCATACCAGAGGTATACCCCTCATTGGTAAGATCTGACCATAAATTAATAACTATGGACATCCATATCCCGTCCCCACCCCCAGCAAAGGAAACCACGGTCAAAAACTTCTCAAAAGCAAACTTCCCACTTCTCAAAACCGAGGTGGAATCCTTCAAAGCCCCAGGACCAGTGGAAAATATGGCCCAAACCGCAGAATCCTTTACAAACGCATTCTATGGATACCTACAGGAATGCATGGATCATGCTACCCCAAATAAAACCAAGACACACTCCTCCAAGGGCAGGAGACCTGTCTGGTGGACCCCAGCCATAAATAAGCTGTACAACAGAAGGAGGAAGCTACTACATGATAGAGCAAAATCCCTGAAAGGAAAGGCAACTCTGATAAGTACTAGCAAGAAACTACGATCCCTCATAAAATCATCTAAGGCTAGCTTTGAAAGAAAAATTGCACAAGAAGCTAAAGATAATCACAAGGCCTTCTTTAGTTATGTCAGAAACCTGGGTGGAAACTCCCAGATATGCTCTGAGTTAGTGCAAAATGACAAAATATACACTGAACCCACAGACATTGCCAACATCCTGGCAGACAGGTTAAGTGCAAACTTCTCCCCCCCTCCCCCCCCCAAATGAGCAAATGACTATCCCAACAGTGTGTAGCCTCCCTGACATCACAGATGCACAGGTGAGAGCTTCCCTCTCCAAAGCAAAAAACACAGCATCACTGGGACCAGACGGTTTCTCAGGCTGCGTTTTACATAAGCTCCAAGAAGAACTGAACCCTCACTTAAAATCACTATTTAGTCTCAGCCTTACAACAGGATATGTACCCAAAGAATGGTGTACAGCAACAGTGGTCCAACTCCATAAAGGTGGTGCTACAACAGACCCCGGAAACTATTGCCCTATAAGCCTAACTAGCCTGGTCTGCAAAGCTATGGAGCGTATCATCATGGAACTCATAAACAAAGACATTGGGAACCTCCAAACACTGGATCCTACCCAATTCGGCTTTGTTAAGGGCAGATCTTGCCTCTTGAACCTGGTCAATTTCTTTGAAGCAGTCACCAAGGCCATAGACGAAGGGAAGGTAGTCCACACAGCCTACCTTGAACTTGCAAAAGCCTTTGACACAATACCCCACTCTGGCATCATAAATAAGCTCACCAACTTAAATATCAACCCCTATGTCACAAGATGGGTTGCAAACTGGCTTAGGGATAGAACCCACATGGTCAGAATTGCAGGTGCCATGTCAGACTCTAAACCAGTTACAAGTGGCGTCCCACAAGGCTCAGTCCTGGGACCTCTCTTGTTCGGTATACATTTCTCTGAGGTACAGGCTAACACAGGAGGACTATGGCTGACAAAGTTTGCAGATGACTGCAAACTGGGGGCCATAATCGACTCACCGGCTGACACAAGCATCCTCCAAAAAAGTCTTACAGAGATGGATAACTGGTGCCAGAGCCATGGCCTAAAGCTAAATGCCAAAAAGTGCATAGTCATCCCCTTTGGGAAAAACAAAGTGCCCACAAATTACCATATAGGTGGTAATCCATTAAGTATGGAAGAAGTAATTAGGGATTTGGGGACCCAAGTAGATTGCAATCTCTCCTTTGACAATAACATTGCCAAAGTGGTTAGAAAGACATTCTATATAGCCCACCTTATCACAAAGGGGTTCACATCTAGATCAAGAGAGGTCATTGTGCCCCTCTACTCATCACTCATCAGGCCCATAATTGAATATAATGCCCCATTTGGGATGTACCTTACCCGACACCTGCTACAACTAGAAAGACACCAAAAGTACCTCACCAAGAGGATCAAGGGACTCCAACAGATGCCCTATGCAGTTAGGCTAAAGAAACTCCAGCTCTACTCAGTTGCTTACCGCCTACTCAGAGGCGACCTGTGCCTGATGTATAAAGCCATGTCCAACCCTGAATTAATGGACATGCTCCACCTCAAGAAATCCAAATCCATCAGAGCGACACGCTCCAGTGACTTAAACCTCAGCACAGAAATAAATAGAACATGCTGGAGGGACAGATTCATATCCCAGAGGCTCCCCTCACTCTGGAACAAAATCCCAATCCATGTTAGACAGAGCCCCTCAATGACCCTCTTCAAGAAGAATCTTGACGTTTGGATGGGAGATCGTAAATTTACCCCTGGGATCTCTTCTGTGTCACTGCTAGACAGAGGCATGGTAAACTAACCTTAAATGGGCTATCTTCTGTGACCTACTATACAGAGGCACAGTCAACTAATCTAAAAAGGGTGGCGAAAGCCAAACACACTCTGGCTAGGCTTGTAAATGCCCTAGGGCAGATAGCCTAGTATGAACCTATGAACATATGTTGTATATGCAGCTATCTGTACTTCCTGCATCTCATTTTACATAGGCAAAACTATGCGATGACTTTCTACTAGAATAAAAGAACATTGTGTTGCGATAAGCAATGGTGATTTCAGTAATGTATTAGCAAAACAGTTTTGCTAGTTTCTTTGCAGGTTATAGATTTTTGGTATTGGATAATGTCACTTTAATTTTGGGGATATGAATACACTATTAGAAGTAAAAGAGTTGCTATGGCAACTCAGGTTGAATGCCGATGCTCCACCTGGCTTAAATTAATGTTTTAATATTAAATGTGCCTAAAATTGGCACAGATAATGTATATATTACAACTGGGTCTTTTCAGTTCAAATATATATACAGTCATATTTCATTGGTTACTTATATGAATTATTAATTAATTACCGTGTACTCACTCATGATTTGTTCTAAAGGTCTAGTGTCAATTACATGATTTCTAATGGTTATATAATTGTATCGAAGAGCATTGTTGCATTATTCTGATGAAGTCCATATTATTTAAATGGATGAAAGTGCTAACTATTGCCTTTCTGTATTTCTTTTTACAATTTGAAATTTGTAGTTGTATTTAGTGAATTTTTCTGCCGTAGTGTTTTATATTTAATTAGTTCTTCGAGAGATTGCTGAGTTTTGATTTTAATATCTACATATATGTAGATATACGAGAGATTGCTGAGTTTTGATTTTAATATCTACATATATGTAGATATATATGTGTGTGTGTGTGTATCTATATATATATATATATATATATATATATATATATATATGTGTGTGTGTATATATATATATATATATATATATATATATATATGTAGATATATATATATATATATATATATATGTAGATATATATATATATATATATATATATATATATATATATGTAGATATATATATATATATATATATATATATGGCCTATATATATATGTAGATATATACATATATGTAGATATATATATATATATATATGTAGATATATATATATATATGTAGATATATATATATATATATATATATGTATATATATATATATATATATATATATATATGTAGATTTTATATATATATATATATATATATATATATATATATAGATTTATATATATATATATATATATATATATATATATATATATATATATATATATATATATATATATATATATATATATATATATATATATATATATATATATAATGTAGATATATATATATATGTAGATTATATATATATATATATATATATATATATATATATATATATATATATATATATATATATATATATTTATATAATAAAAAATAAACTGTCCCAAGAACAAATGGTGTAAAAACACAAACAATGAAGATAAAATAAAAGTAGATACACCACGCCACAGCAAGGAATAATAAAATCCAAAACAATTTATTGCAATGTTGGTAAGCGCTTTCACACGGAAATACGTGCTTCATCAGACCTCAAAAACAAACTAAAACACCAGACATATATATTCTCCATATCATCAATCAAATCAATTAAAACACTTCTAAAGACTAGTGTGGTCTCCTTTAAGGCCCCCGAGCCGGTGGTAAACATTACTCAAGCCGCTGAATCACTTACAAATGCCTTCTACCAGCACCTACAGGACTGCATGGATCAGGCAATCCCAAACAAAACAAAGACTCTTTGTACCAAAGGCAAGCGTCCAGTCTGGTGGACCCCAGCCATAAACAAGCTCTACAACAAAAGGAGGAAGCTACTACAAGATAGAGCAAAATCCTTAAAAGGTAAGACACCTTTGATTATTATAAGTAAAAAACTAAGAGCTCTCATAAAATCATCCAAGGCAAATTTTGAGAGAAAAGTCGCTAAGGACTCAAAAGACAATCATAAGGCCTTCTTTAGCTATGTTAGAAACCTGGGAGGAAACTCCCAGATATGCTCAGAATTAGTTCAAAATGATGTGAAGCTTACTGAACCTACAGACATTGCCAACATACTGGCTGACAGGTTCAGTGCAAACTCCCCCCCCTCCCCCCCAAAAGGAGAGATATCTATACCAGAGGATTGTAGCCCCCCAAACATCTCTAACGCCCAGGTGAGAACTGCTCTCTCCAAGGCAAAAAACACAGCATCCATGGGACCGGATGTTGTCCCCGGCTGTGTGCTCCGCGAACTCAATGAAGAATTAAACCCGCAGTTAGGACAGCTGTTTAATCTTAGCCTCACCTCAGGATACGTACCCAAGGAGTGGCGCACGGCGACTGTGGTCCCACTTCACAAAGGCGGTGCCTCCACCGACCCTGGAAATTACCGTCCCATTAGCTTGACAAGCCTTATCTGCAAAGCAATGGAGAGGATCATAATGGAACTCATAAATAAAGACATAGGGAACTTGCAGACTTTGGATCCAACCCAGTTTGGCTTTGTCAAAGGCAGATCATGCCTTTTAAACTTGGTTGACTTTTTCGAAACAGTCACCAAGGCCATTGATGAGGGAAAGGCAGTCCCATACAGCCTACCGCAACCTGGCAAAGGCCTTCGACACAATACCCCACTCAGGTATCATTGAAAAACTCATCAGCTTAAATGTAAACCCATACATCACAAGATGGGTTGCAAACTGGTAAGTGACAGAACCCACAGGGTCAGAGTTGCTGGCGCCATGTCAGACACAAAGCCTGTCACAAGTGGTGTCCCACAGGGCTCAGTCCTGGGCCCACTCTTGTTCGGCATCTACTTTTCTGAAGTACAAGCAAACACAGGAGGGTTATGGCTGACAAAGTTTGCAGATGACTGCAAACTGGGCGCCATAGTCGAAAACACATCTGACACAGATATCCTTCAGAAGGGTCTCACAGAAACGGATAACTGGTGCCAGAGCCATGGCCTACGCCAAGAAATGCATAGTCATACCCTTCGGGAAAAACAAGGTTACCCCTAGCTACCATATAGGTGGCAATCCACTGAGCACAGAAGAAGTTATCAGGGATCTGGGGACCCAGGTTGACAGTAACCTTTCGTTTGACACTCACGTTGCTAAAGTAGTTAGGAAGACCTTCTACGTTGCCCACCTGATCATGAAGGGATTCACATCTAGATCAAGGGAGGTCATCGTCCCCCTGTACTCATCACTCATCAGACCAATGATTGAGTACAATGCCCCATTCGGAATGTATCTGACCCGACACCTGCAGCAGCTGGAAAGGCCCCAAAAGTCCCTCACCAAAAGGATAAAGGGTCTCAAAAATATGTCTTATGCTGCCCGACTGAAAGAACTCCAGCTCTATTCAGTCGCCACTTGCTCAGAGGTGACCTGTGCCTGACATACAAGGCCATGTCAAACCCAGATTTGATGAACATGCTTCACCTCAAAAATCTAGATCCCTCAGAACTACAAGGGCGGGAGACAAACCTTGACACGGTTATTAATAGGACATGCTGGAGGGACAGATTCATCACCCAGAGACTCCCTATGCTTTGGAACAAAATCCCAGTACATGTGAGGCAGAGCACCTCGCTGGCCTTGTTCAAGAGGAATCTTGACCAATGGATGGGAGATCGCAGATATACCCCAGGGATTACCTCAGTGTCACTGCTTGACAGAGGCACAGCAAAATAATGGGCATAGTTTTCTTCAAACTAAAGGGGTGGCGAAAGCCACAATACTATGGGCTAGGCTTATAAATGCCCTTGGGCAGATAGCCTAGTATGAACCTATGAACCTATAAAAAAACCTATAAAGATTCTACATCAATTAAAAAGAAACTTCCTGCTGGCCATATATAGGTATTGTGCTTCCAAGTGCAATATACCTATTAAATCACTTAAAGAGAGCACATCCCTTCAAAATAGGTTTAATAGAAGTCCTACCATTGATGCCTGGATATTTTTCAGCCTATAAACGGATTATCCAATTGAGCCCACGTTCTTCTGTGTAGTTCCTAAAATCCCCACCTTGTATACTGGGTCTAACTATTTCAACAAACCTAAACCCAAATACATGATCAAAACCTACTTCTAAACAATGTTTAGCTAGCGCATTTCGTGAATCATGTCTATTTATTAAATATAAATGTTCCCTGATACGCTCAGTTAGGGACCTATTGGTCTTACCAATGTAAAAACAGCTACATACTCTGCAGCTAGCCAAATAAACCAAGTCCCCACTCCTACAATTAGCGCATGCCCCAAATTCATAAACCTTCTTGGTTACAGGATGCATAAAATTGTGTGAAACATCTATATTATCACAAAAATTACAGTTCATGCATCTCATTGTTCCTATCTGCATATCATCACCAACCTCAGGTGTATTACATACATCCGTATAGCACAATTCTCTCTTAAAACTCTTCCTGTTTGTAAAAACAAAGTTGGGTTTATCCCCCACCACCCTCTTCAAACCATCATCCAGATGTAAAATTGGCCAGTTATCTCTAACTATACCCAGGATGTACTTAATATCACTGGTATAGAATATGGAGAAGGGAACATCCTGGTTAGAGCAAATCAGTTCATTACTAGCAAGAGTATTCAACATGCAAGTATAACCATCAGAATAAAAAGGGCGAGCTCTCCCTTCTCTCTCCCTACAACTCTCATGTAAAGCTACATCAACCTTGCGTCTCCCATAGCCTCTAAATAAAATTTCATCACCCAGTTTCTCAACACCTTTATAAAACAAATCATCCTTATTATTCAGGCGGGAGACCCTCATTCCCTGGCCCTTGATTACATTCCTGAACACATGTCTCGGATGCATACTATCATGGTGTAACACCGTGTTTCTCCAACAATCCTTCCTGTAAAGAGTAGTAGTAAGTTTGTTCTGTTCATTCACAATCAACTTAATGTCCAAAAAATCAATCTCCTTATCTGAGTACCAAATGTAAACTTCAGAAAGGAGATAGTCTGATTGACATAAGTAAGGGACTCCAATAAGGAAGCGTCCATACCTACCCAAATAATGAAAAGGTCATCCACAAAACTCTTATATACTCCAATACAGGAAGAGAACAGAGAACCTAGAATATACTCATTCTCCCATTGAGCCATCACTAAGTTGGTGTAGCTATTGGCACAACAAGTACCCATAGCCATGCCAACCTTCTGTAACTAATTTTGCCTGTTGATGCGGCTTCTCCCGTTATATGCAATGTGACCACTGCACCTTTAAATTCTATGCCATCCGCATCTGTTTTGTATATATGTAGATATACGTATATATATGTGTATATAATATATATATATATATATATATATATATATATATATATATATATATATATATATATATATATATACATATATGTGTGTGTGTGTGTATATGTATATATATATATATATATATATATATATGTATATATATGTATATATATATATATGCAGATATATATATATATCTATATATATATCTGAATATATGTAAATATATATGTGTATATATGTGTATATATATATATAAATATATATATATATATATAAATATATATATATATATATATATATATATATATATATATATATATATATATATATAGACATATTTCAAATCACTCTCTATCAAATCCCCCTATACTCTCATCAAATTATTTTCCCCTCAAACCTGTGCCCACTAGCTACATCATATCCCTACTCTCTAAACTCAGCTTCTACTGACAACATTCTTTCCCTTTTATTTATTTGTTTATTTTACATTTGTTAACCGGATTAGTCCAGCTGAGCATTAGCTCGTTTGCAGTGGAGACCCGAGGAGAAAAGCTCCGCAATCAGTATTAACATTTTACATACAGTCAGCAAGAAAATTACATTGGCAGCTAAACATTTAGTGAGAGAAGTAACATTTTGCAATACAATTTTACAGAAAACAGTTGAGTACAATGTTAGAAATCCAACTGCAAAAAGCATTTACAATAAATCATACAGGAAAGCATTAGAGTACAATGTCAGAATTCTTACAACAAAAACTTAGGTACAATGTCATGTAGGGAAAACAGTGTTAATTTTTTCTAAGAAGTTTTATATATATATATATATATATATATATATATATATATATATATATATATATATATATAGGTACAGATGGAGCAGTAATGTAATGTAGAGGTTAAGCAACGAGACAGAGAGGTAGATGAATATTAAGATAGACAGTGGAAAAGAAAGGAGGGATGAGGGACAGAAGCTAGGGTTAGGTAGTTTGAGGAAGCATGACTACAATGGGTCTATATTATATCCTCTAACGCTTAAAAAAGCGAACGCTGATTGATCGAACTTATTTTCATGAAACTGCAAAATATCGAAGCAGCAGAAACTCAAATTCTTTTCTAGGGAAAGAATTTGGTTGTCCGTTTCTGTTGCTTCGGTATTTTCAGTGTTATGTGAAAGTTACGGTCGGATTCAGGTAAGTGTGCGATTGTGTGGATGTGAGTGTTAGGGTCATTTAGGTGAGTTAGGGTTAGGGCTCAGGTTAGGTGTGTGTGCGATTGAGTGGACATGAGGGTTAGGGCGGATTTAAGTGAGTTAGGGTTAGGGAGCGAGTGAGGTGAGTGTGTGATAGTGACGGACCTTAGGGTTAGGGTTTGGGTTAAGTTAAGTGGGTAGTTAGTGGTGTGTGCATAGTTTAGTGTAGGGTTAGGTATCAGATTTTAGGTGTATGTGTGTGGATTTCTGATTGTTTGGTGTGCTTGTGTTGTGTGTATGTGTTTTGGATCAGCGATTTTTTTCCCTGGGAAAAACATCGCTGATCTGACAGTTCGAGATTGTAAGCTTTCACTTAAATTAGGTCGATCAATCAGCATTCGCTTTTTTTAAGCATTCGATGATATAATATAGACCCACTACAATGGCAGGGCCATTTATTTATTAGGTATTCCCAAGTGGCTAGTTTGAAATGTTTTGTTTGGTTAAGGGACCTAATTTCTAGGGCTAGTTGGCCCCAAGTTGTAGCAGGGTTATAGTTATAGAGTAAACACCCTGTTTTGGTTTTGCGTTTATAGATCTGTAGGAAGTCTGGGTCTGAACTACATAGCGTCCTGGTTGGGGAATATTTAGTTATAATTGATAGAAGGCTAAGGCAGAAAGATGGTAGATAGAGGATGGAGTGGATAATTAACAGTTGCTGTCGTAGCAGCAAATGAGGGAATTCCAGCCACTGCAATTGTAATTGTTTAAGAGATAGGCAATGGTGTGACTTGTAGGTTTGGTTTGCAGCAAATCTGGCAACTTTATTATACGTAGTTTCAAGTTTGGTTATGAGTATGTTAAGATTTGTGTATAATTGAGTGCTATAAAGGAGGGTGGGAAGAAGAAATGCATGGTAGAGAGTTATTCTGGCTGAGTTGGTTAAATGTCTTTTGTTTCGGTAAAGAAGTCAGAGTTTCTGGTGAGTCTTTTTGACAGATGTGGTGATTTGGAGATCAAATTTAAGCTGAGCATTTATTATGACTCCTTGTAGTATAGTGCTAGGGTCAAAGGTAATGGCAGTGTTATTACTAGATAGGATGGAAAATGTTGTTTTGAGATTGATGAGATTTTTTGGGAGGAAGAGTAGGAGCTTAGTTTTCTTAGGGTTGAGAATTAATTTGTCACAAAGCCATGTCTCTATCTTGTTACATCTTTTCATCAAGGCTCTAGTAGGTTTGGTCAGTCAAGGAGCAGTGCTTACTTTGATTCTGATAGTACGGAGGGGAGCAAGGGAGTTGAGGATGTTTAGAAAGGTAGAGTTGAAAGAGTGGACAGCCTCATCTAAGGGGAGTGTAGTGAGATGGGACCAGTTAACATCAGAGAGTTGGTCTATGAAAGAGTCTGGACTAAAGGATGAGGTTTTGCAGGAGGTGATAAACCTGAGAGGTCTGGTGAAATGGGGAGTGTGTCTATTTACTATGATAGGGCAGTGGTCACTATGGGAATTTGGTAGAGTGTGAGGGTTGTGGTAATTTTGGGGATGAGACACCAAAGTCTAATCCAGGAGATACTGTGGCAGGTGTGACTTGCTAATATGGGTAGGGGAAGTGATTAGTTTCTCAAATCCATGTAGGTTGATACAAGAGGTAGTATGGGAAGTTTGAATTGTAAGCCAATTTATGTTTACATTCCCTAGAATGGTGGTTTCATTATGGATGGTCTGGAGAGGTGGTATAGGATGTTCTCAAGTATACTAAGATTATCACCAGGGGGGATGTAGATTGCTGCAACACTTATGGTGGTAACGTTGTTAAGTTTAATATTGGTATGTAGGAGTTCAGCTGTAGAGAAAGTGGGTAGAGGGAGGTTTGGAGTGGTTATTAAGAGGTGGTCATGGAAGAGTATAACTACAAGTCGTAAGATGTTATAGCCAGGTGGGGTAATTTTACTATATTTATTATATGGTTTCAGCCAGGTTTCATTTAGGATGACTATGTCAGGGGTATAGTTAGCTAACCAGGCATGGAAGTCCTGTACTTTTACTACACTCCTGAGGTTGATACTTACTTTTTAAGGGGTGAGGTTAGTAGATGTTTGTACAAGAGGATTATTATTTATGGTAGGTTGGGAGGGGCCTGGGTTAGGATGGATGTCTCCTGATAGTAGTAGTGGTTTGAAGTAGAGTAAGTGTTTAAATGGGGAGACATTCTTTTTCTGCATAGATGGGGTTGGGAAGGAGGGAGATAATTTTATTTTAGGAAGAGGAGTGGCATAGTATGGGTTAGAAGGACTGGTTTACAGATGAGTCTCAGGTTTGGTATTTGGATGTAGAGTACTGTTTGTTGGGTAGAAGTAGGGTGGCAGGGTAGATGTGTGCGATAGGATGTGAGGAGGTATAAGAAGTAAAGTATAGGTATCAGGAGTAAGGCTTGAGGTCTGAAAGGCATGATTTGAAGGTAGAGTATGTGTAGAAAGTGGGAAAGTTGAGGTGTATGACGGTAGTTCAGGGGAAGATGTGTGTCAGTAAGGAAGTAGTTGGGAGGGGCAGGGTAGGAGATGGAAGGGGTGTGGTTTAGGTGGATAAGTATAAAGGAAATGATATGTGGGTGGAACCAGGGCTCTACCGAGCAGATGTGGGGGTGGGTGGAACTGGGGCCCTACCGAGCAGCTGCTGAATGTGAAAAAAAACTATCAGTCAGCCCTTTGCCAGATTAGCTCAGGATTGCAGGAAGTTAAGTTATATAGTATTTTATTGGGGTAGTGAGATCTCAGAATGTAGTTAGGGGAGCAGGGTCAGTATAGGACATTAGGGTTTCAGGGTCTCCTTCAGTTAGCTGCTGACTCTCTTGCTCTCCCTGTATCTATCTTAATCAACCACTCCATTTCAGAGTCCAAAGTCCCTTCCATATGGAAACCATTCTTCACTCTACCAATACATAAAGGAGGTTACTCCTCAGACATCTCTAATTTTAGACCAATTACCATCCTCTCTCCTCTCTTTAAAGTTCTAGAAATATCCATACACAAACAAGTTATGTACTACCTACCCTGAAAGTCTGTTCACACCTACTAGACCAAAGCATAGTAGTACTACTACTGCCCTACTATCATTCCTTAATACTATATCCCTTGCCAGTGATAACAAACTTGTCTCCTGCCTATTCATAGATCTCTTTAAAGCTTTCAACACTGTATTTCACCCTCTCCTTCTGTACAAACTAACCAACCTTAACTTCTCCCTTGCTACTGCTACCTGACAGATTTCAAGCAGTGAAGTGGCAATCTGCACTCTCCCCTCCTCTCCCAGTTAAAATAGTGTCCTTCAGGGTTCCATCCTTGGCCCACTACTTTTCAACATCTTCACTAATCTTCTTTATTCTTCCCGTCCTAAGTCATCACTGGTCCAATACGCTAATGACGCTGCTGTCATCTCTATTGCTGACTCTCTCTCCTCATCTCTACAACACAGACTTCCTTTAACTCAGTAGAAAACTGGCTCTATGATAACCAGCTTATCCTTAACCCCCATAAAACTAAGCTACTGTTTTTTATTCCTAAAAACTACAACCACATTTAAGTCCACTTTCACAATCCTGCCCTTTAATAACACAGACATTGAGGTGGAAACTAGCACTAAACTCCTTGGTGTCATCATTGGCAAACAACTTAAATCCAATCTACACATTAGCAACTGTATCAAGAAAACTCATCAGAAACTAGGGCTACCCTACCGCAACAAAATGTTTCTCACCTGTGAAGCTAAAGTAACTCTCTTTTATGCCTACTTCCTATCCAGTCTATTATATGGCTCTCACATTCTTACTTGCCTCAACTCCACATTCCTTGCCAAACTTGAATCTACCTACAACAAGATAGCCTAATTTGCGGCCCATCAAACTTACAAGTCACATCACTGTCACTCACTCAAACACTAACTGTCTAGAACTACCTCACCAGCTTCTTCTCCCTGAACTCCAGATCATCTACTTTATCCTTTATCAGCCTTCTTACTGTCCTACCATATCATCTGTCATCTCCCACTATTCAACTGCTAGATCCCTCCTGAGCTCTGACCTAGATCTGTTACAAATCCACAAACCTAAAACTAAGAAAGGATGTATTCTCTATAGTTATAATCCTTCCAAGGCATGGATCAAACTCCCACTAGAGATCAGGTAATTCAAACAACTTAGTCAAGTCAAGCTAGCCACTAAAAATACCTGTTAAGCCAATGGCGCTGCCTCTGTACCACCCCCCTAAACAGCTTATCAACCCTTATTGCACACCTCTATCTGCTCCCAACGTATGTAACTTTCTTTAACTTTCTAGACCTTGTCTCACATTACCTTCTCTATCCTAGGCACATTACTTACATTCTTATCTGCATAATGTAAGATTGTACGTCTGGTAACAAAACTATTATTAGTCCTTCTGAATGATATACTGTTCTAAATCTGACAGATATAATGATTAGTTTACTGTAGTAAATCCTTGCTTTTCATGTATATGTTGCTTTGAATGTTTTCTGTAAACCAGTTGTTGATTGTTTGCTTATTTTTGTAAATGGTAATCTGTAGAACATGTGGAGCTTTTCTCCTCAGGCCTCCGCTGAAAAAGGCTACTTAGCTCAGTCGAACAAACCCGGTCAACAAAAGTAAAATAAATTAAAAAAAATTAATAAATAAATATGCCCTTTTCCCCACTGTAGTGTTATCCTGGAGTTAGTACATGTAGTTAGGGGGGTGTGGGGGTGTAGCCCCCACCTACTTAGCTTTTATATTTTTGAATCTCATTTCACTGAAAGCTAACAATATAAAACCAAAAGTAGGTGGGGGGCTGTGCCCCCACACCCAACTACATATAACTCCAGGATCACACTACAGTGGGGCAAAGGGCATATATGTTCTATTTGCCCAACAATACTTACATTAAGTGAAATGTGATTCAGTGATTTGAGTTTTCGGCAATTTGGTGTGAGTGTTTTGAAATTTAGTGAAATGAGATTTCAGTGAATCAAAGTAGAGCTCTACATATATATATATATATATATATATATATATATATATATATATATATATATATATATATATATATACACACACACACACACACACACATATGAAGGTGGAGGCATATATCTTGGCCTGAATGTACCCATAAAGAAATCACAGGCATTCAGAAGATATAGAGCTGAAACACTGGTCTGTCCTTAAGGGGTCATTTGAATATATCCCATGGACATCCACTGCAGTAGGTTTAAGGAAGTAGACAACAAATAATAAATGTTTTTTAATCTTTAGGATATTTTGCTGGCACATAAATGTTCATGGACACCGACCTGGTTTTAAACCAGAGTTTGTAATGTATAGCCAAACAATCCAGTTATATTGTCCTAATGATGTCAAAAAAGGCAGAAGCATATCATGTATATAACCAGTGTGGTTTGGCTTTATTGGTCAGAATGTACCCAAAACAATTTAAAAGTAAAATGTCATGGGCCTTCAGAAGTAATGTAGCTGAAACACATAAGGATAACAAGGTCATAGAAACAAAACATTCAATAAAAACTACAAGTATTTTTTCCAACTAATACCTTATCGTCTAGAATAGTAATCCATGTGATATATGAAAAAAAAACACCTTAGGAGAACATAACAGTCTTTTCACTACACAACTGCTGAATAGCCACAAGTTTTAACATATTTATAGGCTAAAAGAACAAAGAGCTTAAAACCAAGTCTGATCTCCATGACCATTAAGGTGCCTGCAAAGTATCCCAAATAGCATACAAGCAAAGGGTAAAAGGTTACATAAACAAGCTATTCATTAAAAACTGCAGGAAATACTCAGCCAAGCTAGAATTGTCACTGTGTTATTATACCATAAATCTCCTGTGGTGGAGGCCCATGGGATATATGCAGATAGTCCCTTAAGGACATACCAGTGTTTCACATACATATGTCTTCTGAATCCCCATCAAGTTTTACTTTTTAATTCATCTTGGGTACATTTAGACAATAAAGACCTAAAATGTCATGGGTATTCAGAAGTCATTTAACTGAACAATAGAATGCCCTTAAGGGTCTATTTACATATATCCCATGAGTCTATACTGCAAGAAACTTAAGGTATTATGTAGTGAAGTCTTTAGCTTGGCTTGGTGTTTCTTGCAATTTGTTTCGTCTGTGTAACCCTTTTACCCTTTGCTTGGATGTTGCATGGGATATTTTGTAGGCTCCATAATGTTTATGAACATCAGGTTTTGTTTTAAGTCTTGTGTTTCTAAAGTGTAACTAAACAATTTATTTATGTTTATTAATGAAGTAAAAAAAGGTTCAGAAAGTTATTTGATAGAGGGTACAAAGAAACTCAGTTTGCTTGCAAGGCAATAACAGAAGGATAAAGAAAACTGTCTTTATGCATCCTTCATAAGGGATGCCAGCAACGACCTGCACATCACTCCACAGATCATTAAAGGCAGAGGGAAGGACTACTTCCAGCAGCTTCTAAATGAAGTTGCACTGCCCCACACACACAGCCTGTCATGAAATAAAAAGAGGTGCCCACCCTAGAAGATGCAAGAATAGCACTAAGAAAAATGAAGTCAGAGAAAGCAGAGGGTCAGATGAGGTCACAGCAGAAATTATCAAGATGTTGTGTGAGTTAGGGGAGAAATGGCTCCTGTGGCTACTCATATCAGTATGGAGAGAAAGACATAGCCCAGATGACTGGAGTAAAGTCATACGGAATGCCACTGTACAATAACAAAAGAGCCATTCACAACCATGGGCAGTATAGAGGTATCAAACTCATGTCACACTGCATGAAAGTTCTAGAGATGGCGATTGTAAAACGAATAAGCATAGAAAAAGTGAATGAATAAGTAGAGTTTTAGAAAGTAAGATGGGAGACAAGCAGTTTGAATTCAGATCTAGATGAAGCATATATTTGAGAAGAAACTAGAGATGAGAAAGGAGTACAGCTGGGTATCCCTAGACATGTAGAAAGCATATGACAAGTCCCAAGAAAGCTGATTTGAGCAGTCCTCCAATGGTTCAAAGTTACAAAAACAGGAAGGAGAATTAGTACATACTATATACAAGGATCGGAGGATACAAGAATGAACAGTGTTCAGACTCACAGAGCGGACGCCAGAGGAGACTGGTATTTAATCAAGAGAGATATCGACAGTTGATGCGATACCCAATCCCAAGTAGAAAATGTAGAAAAGGGAGTTGATAATGACGATGACTCTTTCCTCAGTAAAAATATACCAAGCACCACTGCATCACAACTTTTTATATTTGGAACAGGCCTTATTTCTCATAGGGAAGAGACAAGGGGTTAACTTGTGCCTAAACCTTTGATGTGCAAAACAAAATGTATATCTTGTACAGAAAGTAGGATATTAAACAAGGCTGTGAGGGAACTGCCATGATTTTGTATGAGGGCAGGAGGCCAAACCATACAGGCCAAATATGGTATCAATACACCACATTCCTTGAACTTGCAGAAAGAATAAAATGGCACAGATTTTCTTGGCAGACAAACTGGTGAATATGGACAGTAATCAGACAGAAAGTATAGTTGGGTTATGGCTGCTATGAGGATCCGGTCAGTGGAACAATTATATTTGATTTGCAATTAAGCCACAAAGGAGGTGAGAGAATCTGCTGTAGTCTGTTTCATACAGCAGATGTTGTGTTTCATGTATTTTGGTGCATCACTGTACAATAAAATCTCTTTATATGGTGAACTGTGTGATTTGGCAAGTGAAGAATTTGACTCAGCTGTGTTTTCACTGACTTTATATAGGAAACAGGGAGAATGCAGATGGTGTAAACTGTATGTTTTGAATGAGTTTGTAAAACATGTTCACAGACTACTTGCATCATATTTTAACTAATTTTACTGGTAGATATGCAATCTAGACAATGTTGAAGCTTGATATAGGTAAGAAAATCCACACTGTATTGTCTTAATAGGTCTCTAACTACTATAGTGATGAGAATTTTGATTAAATGTGGATGAGAGTAGATTTCTTGCTTTAAGCAAGGATTCAGTAACTGCAATATTATATTACTGGAAAGCCAGATTGCAGACAGGGTTAACTTTTATAGTGGATTATGTGAGCGAGTGATAGCTATAATATTTCTTTCTTTGTATATTTTGAGAGCTCATTTTCTGTGACAAGACAGTTATGTACACTGAGGTCTTCAGGAAGGTAGTTACTAAGCTTGGCACAATATAATAGTACTTATTGAGAAGGGGAGGGTGGGTTGGATTAAACTCCATGGAAGCTACTCAGCATCTTAGAACAAAGAAGGTTCTCCCACAGACAAACTATATTAGGCTCAAAGAAAAACTTCAAGGAAGATATTTATCTATCTATTTATTTATTTTGTGAGACACTGAACTGGGTCACCTGAGTCCTTTTTATTCAGACTATTTACAAAAAATGAAATCAATAAAAACAGATACCATCTTATAACTGTATTAGGCCAAGCAAATAATATACAACACTGTCAGTATAAATAGCTGAAGACACCAGCATGTTTTACAGCATTTTAGCCATTGTTTTGCAGAGACTGATAATAAAGTTCAAATAAACGTGCTATTGCAACTACATTTTGGTTTCAGATGAAGTATTGAGCTGAGATACAAGGAAAATGAAGACAGTGTAGTCAACGATCCAATATCAATAAGCAGGGATTTCCAAACTCTTGGGACAACCATGAGAAAAGCAGCGACAGCAGGGCTTCTTAGATCTGTCCTCTATCCTAGTTAACAAATAAGGAAATAAATAAATCCAACACTGAGCATAACATCATATATCTTAAAAATCTGCATAAGTAAAAGCTGAATAGCATGTAGATGAAAGTGTTGACAAGTAGTGTGGCATTAAGAGTAACCTGTAGTCATTCCAGCTCACTAATAGTGACACAGAAATGTCGACTCCTGATGACCACTGTTATAAACCTGTAGATTTTATCCTGGGAAGTCTGCCATCTTTTTAACTTATAAGTAGATGCAAAGACGGGCAAGGTTTTGTCTGAGAAAATGTGGGAAACCACTTTCCTTAGCACATCCCTTGCTTGTATGGCCAGGAGGTAATTCATCTTATAGCAAAGGGCTAAAATGTTTTTCTAAAACTCTTACTTATAACTCAGTAATTTTATCCAGAAATACTGCCCATACCCAAACCTTTTTTTATCACAGAAACAATCATTATATAAGTTAAGAAACCTTTAGACATGTATTAAACACTGCAAAACATATTCCAACAGTCTCCGAAATCATTTAAATATTTATGTTTGTTTGAGATATCACAGTTTGTATTCATACATTACTGTGTACCTTCCACATTTTGGCAGTGCTTCTAACATGCAAATAATTTTGCACAGTCAATTACATTAACCATCTTTATCCATTCTGATTCTTGTACCTTAATCTTGTTTGCCTCCCTAACAGCGAACAACCAAAATTCTGTGTGTTCAAGAGAAGGGGCACTAATCCATGAAGCCAGGTGACTGCTTTGGCTGCATGCACCCAGAACCTGTGGCTTCTTGGACAATACCTGATGACGTGCATACAGTCAATGTTAGGCACCCACATCTTCATCAGGGCACCAACATTCTTTCCCCTTTTGGACACAAATTTGACTGGGGGCCTTTGCCATCTATGTGACAATTTGCATTTTGTGAATGCCACTATGGGTGCATATCTAAAATGATGCCAATCACTAACCACTTTCACTGTGGTTAAAGTTATGTCCTAGTAGATGTCTCCATTCCTCCTTTAGTTATTGGTGTTGGGGCCAGTCTTTATCCTCCAAAAATTTACAGATGCAAGAAAGCATATACTGAGAAAAC
This sequence comes from Protopterus annectens, assembly GCF_019279795.1. Taxonomy (NCBI): domain Eukaryota; kingdom Metazoa; phylum Chordata; order Ceratodontiformes; family Protopteridae; genus Protopterus; species Protopterus annectens. Next base: position 310,209,211 of record NC_056750.1, on the reverse strand, counting down.
TGTTCACAATTGTTTATTCTAGCTGCTAGAAAGTTAGCCCCATGCTTTTTATGTATTTATTAATTTACTTATTTAAAATTTGTTCTCTGGATAAATGGATTGGTGCAAGGACCCCTCTCAGCCATGACCAGAGTCAAAATGCAAATACAGCTGTAGATTGGTGCAAGGACCCTTTGCAGCCAAAATGCAAATACAGGTAAAGACACGCATGATACAACAGTATTAGTCCACACAGATACATAAAATAATATTAATATTGTCAGAATATATCAGTATAAAATAGTATACAGTGTAATATTGCATTTAAGGTCACATGTAGCAGCTGCAACCTTAGAAAAGTCTGTAGCTGTAAGTATATCACACTATAAACATAAAGCTTCATGATTATATTGTCAAAGTTTATCAACAGACATTATTATGCTGTGTCATTCACCATCTAATCAATATATAGCTCCAGTTGTAAGTCTCCCACATATGGGAGAAAAAAATAAGGAAATATCCTTTTTCCTTGTCCTTCTACATGAGTGACATTGGAAGTATTGGTCATGTAGTGACAAGGGGGTAATATTTGAGAATTAATTTATTTCCTTAAAGCAGCAACATTTGTTTTCATTGACAAGATGGATAGGGAGAGATTTCTTGAATATTTTGAGGTCTTGGATTTGTCTGATATTTTTAGGCAGTGCATTTCAAAAACCTAGGGCAAATTTGGAAGGGATCTTTCACAGACAGTGAGGGATAATAGTAGGCCTGTTTAGCTGGATTGAGTCAGAGTTTTGTAGGGGATAGGAAGATAATTTTACGTTAAGTTTGTTTTGTATTGGGGGACATTTTTCATGAATAAATTAAGTATCTGATTTTTCACAGACACGTTCTGTAAAGAGGCAAGAGCTAGTATAAGGAGATTGTATTCTAATCTGGGAAATAGGACATTAATGCAAGAAGCACATCTAACAAGTAGGACATTAATGGCAGTAGCACATCTGGCATTCTCATTTAGTAGGTTGATGATTTTACATGAGATTCTTAGCTAGGCAAGCACTTTGTGAATTCTGGATTCAGTACGATTGTGAAAGATGAAGTGCTGATCAAGGAGGAGGCTTAGTTAGGTTTGTTCTTTGATGCAAAGTAGAGAATTGCATACTAGATCAGTAATAGTAATATTTTGTATGTGTTGTAGTTTTTCAATGCCAAAAAGCATTACTGAGTGTAAGTGATATTATATCAGTTATTATTTTATGGTAAATGTCCCTCAGTTGTAAATATTGCCAAAATAACATTCTGCAATTTCCCATCTTATCGTTACATCCTTGAAAATATATGAAGGAAATGGAGTCGTTCCCGATCATATTCAACCAATACATTACACCACCTTTGACACATTATTTTCATGGGAAGGTGGTACTCTTTGTTGTACAAGTATCTGTCATACTCCAGGTTCCCATGACTTTCCACTACTACCTAATGTAAGGTTTGTCTTCTGACGGCAAAGACTATACAGTTTTGGGATAAGCAAGATTGGCTGAGGCTATGCTCTGGTTTGTAATCTCTGTACTATTGCTGTCACATATGCATATTGTTAAAAGACCAGTAAAGAAACGCACCATATTTTTAACAATAGTATTAATGTTCTTGCTGTATTAGAGATGTGCTTATCCTATAGATAATCAGAGATTAGTCTTTGTATCTTATTAAGGAAAGACGTTGGTGATGTGTGGGAGGACTAGATTAAAAGGATTTTGGGAGGTGTATCATTCCAATATGTCCTTCTATTCCCATGTTGCAGTACTATGTAAAGAATACTGCAACATGGAAGAGGAGGACATTATGGTTACAGTAAGATTTTACACAACATTAATTGCTTCAGTCTTGGCCACAACAGTTGTTTGATTTCTTTAATAGTCTGCATTGACGGTAACAGTGTGATTTGCTTATTTCATGATGACCAGTTCTATACAAGTAATTTGACTGGCTATAGGAATGCCATACTCTAAGCCTAACTACCTTGTTGTGAATTTCTGTATTATTCGGAATATTAACAGACTTAATTTTGTTGAGATACACTCCTGATGATTCATCAAAGATATTTAATATATGCAGTATCTTGTCCATATATTTTTATGGTTCACATATCCAAACACCACCATCATAGAGCTGAAAGTGGCCTGATGATATAAACAGCCCAGTTTCTGGTGCTGTTTATCATCTCTGTAGCAAGCACAAGTAATAGTGGCAAGAGGGAGCATCCCTGATGTATTTTCCTTTCTAGCTCAAACATTTTACAGCACACTTCATTGAGACTACATATGCTGTAGGCTGAGTATATAGCAATCAACATTGTTCTATAAATTCTGCTGACATGTCATATCTCTGAATGTCCTACATGCCTGCTCTTGACAAATCATAAGCTCATAGGGGTTTACTAGGCTAACAGCCTTTAAGCCTAACCATTTATGCCCTAGTTTTCCCAATTAAAAATGTCCATGAGCTAAAATGGTTTTGATATATGCCTGTGCCCAAGGCCATCTACAAACTGCCCCTATCCATAATGACTACAGGTGACAGGCCAAGGATGAATTTTCAATTTCCCATCCACTGGTCCAAAGTCAAACTGCATTTGAATTGTCTTAGGGAAGAGCTCTGTTTCACATGAATGGGGAGTCTGTTCCATTGAAATATAATCTCCGAGGCACATACTTATCCCTCCAATGTGTTTTCTTTATGTCACAGATAAGATTTAGATCCTTAGATTGGATAATTCTAGTGCTTGTTTTGCGAAAGATCTGATCAGGGCTGGATCAGAGAATGCCTTGTAGGTGGGCACAGATCACCCCTCAATAGTCTGTAGGAGACTGAATACAAAGACAGAATTTTGAGGTGGCCGCATAGGACATATTACTTATACCCTGTATTCTTGTAGTGAGAAACCTCTGTGGCCACTCCAGCTGTTGCTAATACCTGTTCAGGTACATGTTGAAGGGTGCATTGTACTGGATTATTGGTCAAATAAGGCTGAATATAGTGGGACTATGATCTCCTTAGATCTGGATGCCATCCCCTTATAAGCTGCACCATGTAGAAGGATTTGCTCACTACCATGGACACATGGTGATCAAAGTTCATGTTACTGTCAACCTGAGTTTGTTCCCAAGTCCCATACTACTGGGTCTACTTTTAGGGTAGTGTTATCAATGATGTAATTTTCACAGGTGATTGTCTTCTCAAAAGGTATAATTATGCATTTTTTTGCATTGAGTTTTAGGTCATGGTTCTGGCACAAGTTATTTGTCTGTTTCAGACTCTCCTGGAGGATATCAACATCTTTGGGGCATTCAGTGATTGTACCCAGCTTGCAGTCAGCAGAAATGTGGTCAGCCAAAGGCTTTCTACATTTGTTTGTATATTCCTAACAGGAGATGTCCCAGTACTGAGCCACATGAGACACCACCAGTAACAGGCCTCTTGGTAGAGGTGGATGTCCCCACCCAAATTCATGTGTCCTGTGAGCCATTTGGATACCCATAGAATGAGATAGGGATTTATGCCTAAATTTGTGAATTTCTCTATAAAAACAGTATTGTGGTGTGTCAAAAGCCCTTTACCAGGTCAAGGTAGGCAGTATGTACTATTTTACCTTTGTCCGTGGGTCTAGTGATCTTCTCGAAGTTGTCCACCAAGTTTAGTAAGCATGACCAGCCCTTGATGAAACTGAACTGGGATGGCCCAGTGTTTGAAGATTTCCTATGTCTTTATTGGGTCCATGGTAATTTTTTCCACGGCCTTCCATACAAGACTAGTCAAACTTATGGGTCTGTAGTTTCTGGGTCTGTTACTGGTCCACCTTTGTGTAGAGAGATGACCATTGCAGTCCTTCATTCCCTAGACACAAAGCTTGTCTGGAGGCTGTGGTTGAACAGAAATTCTAGTGGGCCTGACAGGATACATTTCAAGCTATTCAGGAGGCATCCTTGGATATTATCAGGACCAGGCATGTTTTTAGCTCTGGAAAGTGCAGTGATGACCTTTCTTTACTGACAGCTGGAGGAGAACTGTTAGACTGTTTCCTGGGGGGAACTGGAGATGATAGGGGGAAAACTGGAGATGATAGGGGGGTGAAACTGGAGATGAATTTATTGGCCAGCAAATCTGCTATATTCCCCAGTTCTTTGTAGGGAGTCCATTTACTATTAGTTCAGCACACGTATGGGCGTTTTCCTTAAGGTCACATACATAACTGAAAATGTTGTATGATTTTTGCCTCAGTGTTGGCTTTGGTGGACTTGATTCATCCCATGTGTAACTTGCTGAGACTGATGAGGGAGTTTTTTTTTTTTTTTATCTTTTGGGCATAACCTTCCTGTTCTTGAACAAAATGTTCTCTTTTGTTGTACAGCCCATTTATACTGGAGATCCACAAAGAGGCCTTGTTTTTGAGTTTGTCCTCTGTTTATTTCTGTTTAGTACTGCTCTTTCTATGCAATTATTTACACACCTGCATGTTAGTGGTTATGTATGTATTCCAGTTTATGGTGTGATACTTGAAATCACCGATGTATATGGAGATGGAGCGAACTGTGAGTGACTCCAGTACATTCATGTATGTGGTATAATTATCCTGGATCATAGACTGGGACCTATAGCTAGTAAAGATATGGTATGGGATTTCACCTAAGGTTAGTTGGACATGGAGTAGCTCAAGCATTTCATACTGTTAGATCAGTCTTGAGATGTGCTAAATTTTATGTAGATTGATACACCTCCGACTCTCATGTCTCTCCTTGTGCTGTAGCTGGTTTAATTTTGTGGAAGGCATTATAGGCTTGTACTAACAGGGTGACTTCCATGGCTTTAAACCATGTCTCAGTAACTGCACAGATGTCAACACCATCCAGAGTGAGAGGTGCTTCCAGGGAGTGGAGCTTCGTATAGACACTGCTAGCATTGAGCAGTAACTGTTTTAGTTTATCTTGCACATAATTTACTATATTGGAAGGTTTATCAGATTGACATTACCTAAAAAAATGCACTATAGGAGTGGATAATGTTTTGGCTAATATCTGAAAGACTAGTGGGGACAGTTACAGACCATCTCTGGCAAAGCAGCATGGTCAATCATGTCATTCCAAGCTGAAAAGAATTGGACCCCCTTAGAATGACACCAGTAACTAAGCCAATTGTTAAAGTATACAATCTTTTGTTTATATTGTAGTGGCATCCTTGGAGAAAGTAAAATGCTATTTGATGCTAGGCTCGTACCTGCCTGGGGAACATAATCTGAAAGGTCTATCATATCTCTCTTCCTATAGTCCAGGGAGGTATATCTGAGGTCATTAACACCCGTATGGACTATGACAGAGTCATACTGGTACTTGTGGTTCAATGTCCTGTGTGTGCGTGTGAAATGGCAGATCCTTGCCCCTGATAGGCAACTAGCAGTGACGGTCTCCTTGCTCAGCTTGGTGAGGGGGGAATCAGTTTGTCTCACAACCAAGTCCTCAGGACCAATATATTGGGTAGTGCGGTACTTTGCCTTAAGGGCTTAGAGGTTGTGACATTTTGGATGCGGTTGTTACTGACATGGCTGCATCTGTTTTAGCAAGAAATGCTCCAGCCTAATTACTAGTACCTTTGCTCATACTTTGGCCTCAGTTTTTAGATGTAATATACACTGGTAATTTGCTAGATATAGTACCTCTCTGTTTGGGCTGTGAAATAGTACAATTAACACTAATCCATGGGGAGATGGCAATTTTACTTCAAATGAGGTCATTGTAAGTGGTTGAAAGAAAGGCTTCACCAACTTTTTCCAGAAATTTTTATAAAAATTAAATGGGACACCATCTGGTCCCAGTGCTTTATATGCTGGTAGCCTATGGCCTATTGCCTTAACCACTTCCTGCAGTTTAATAGTTTACCTTGATTTTTACTACACGCATGAGTTAATTTGGGTTAACTGAACCATACGAAGAAACCTCCTTAAAGCCATGAGCTGTTTGCACATATCTACTTACAAAATCCATATAATACCCGGTTAATTAAGATAATGTACAGTCTTCCCACTTGTGTTTTTATGTCCATAATGGCTTTTTCCTCTTTTCCTGTTTTTCAGCATTCCCACTAAAAATTTTGCAGAAGTAATGTTGCACACCTAACAGAGTGTTTTAATTCTCTCAGGGCAATTGTGTTACTGTCTAAATTGCAATGCATTGGTAAATTAAATATTTAAAACAAGGAGACCAGAGTAATTGTCTGCACATTTAGTGCATGTCTACATTTGTTACAAAGTACATAATTGTTGCTCATATGCCACAATATTTCATCTTATATTGTCTTCATGAGTTTTCCTAATATACTGCACAACCTTCTTGAAGTATGTTTTAAACACTTCCGATTTGTGCATGATTTTTGGTCTGAGGGATAGTTCACTACCTCAAAAATTGCTGACAGCTTTATGAATTGTTTTGCACTCTTAATTCTTAACCAAGATTATTGGGTGTAGTTTCCAATGTAAGCATAGCTATGGGAACCTCAATTTTTTCATGTCACTACTGTGATCTGACAACACTAATGGAAACATACATGCTATACCTCTCATATGTCCAGAATGTTGGAGAATGTTCCTGATTTTGTCTCATATTTGTGTCCTATCCTCAGTACAAAACGATTTTCTGGTAAATCACTCAAGATTACAGTCAATAATGCCTGACGTCAGTGTTCCACACTTCTTTTTCTGAAAATGCATATTTATGCTAATCTGTAATTACATTAACTTTATAAAGTGACAGAGTAATATTTAAAAATGTCCCCGATTTTCACCAGAAGTCCCCCATTAATTGTGGCTTTTTCCAGAATTCTTGAACAAAGAATTTGAGCAGTATGATGCCTGCCTTTATTATGGTGATACTAAGAATAGATCTGCTGACATAAATATAACCTCGGCCTACTGTTATCTTGTGTTCTTGACATAAAATAATAATAATCACTTTCTTTTTGGTGCATCATTCTTCATATGTCTACTATTTTATATCATGTAAACTTTCATTTAGTAACTTACATTTAGCTAAATGTAGTTTACCTCTAGAAGGCCTATCTTAGTAGGAGATGAAAGGTCACGTTATAGTTTCCTGTTAATGTAACTAGTATCAGTTGCCTTCCTAGTGACTCAGTAGCATGTAACAAGGTGCTAAATGTGATTGTTTGCCTTCTGAGGTGCCACAGAGATTTCCTAATTGTAAAAGTACATTGCCTATTCTAACCTTAGCAAATATCCACCTGTAAAAATTTGTAGGAATAAGGATTGCTGCTCCCCTCCTTTCAGATGTGGATGTACTTACTTCCACCTGGAGGAATTGTACTTGCACTTTATCTTTTTAAGCGTAATCAAACATAAATTAACTTGTGCTTAGTGTTAAGGCCAAGGACATTCCATGATATCAATTGTATAGGCTATCAATCATAAGCAATTGTCTTCTGTGCACTAATAAACCAGGGACACGACATATATATAAGCACTACCCGGACAGTCATGGTTACCAAAGATCATCGATGCCTCTGCTAAATCTGCCAGACATACAGAATCTTGTTCACACCAAAATTAAGTCATGACATGTGCAAGTACATAAACCATTGCAGAGATGCGAGGAGATATTCCCAGTGTGAAATAGCAGACTGCTTTCACTTCTTTGAGAAAAATGACAAATAAAAACTGTTCAACTTAGAATTATGAACAAATGTGATATGACAAACTTCATACGTTAATTCCTCCTCTTCTACAAAAAGTAATGAAGAACTAATCTCAAACAGACTTAGCTAATGGAATAACTCAAAGGACAGGTCATAACTTTTATTGTTTGATTAGTTTCTTGTGCATATTATTTTCCCTAATTTTCATTTTATTTTTCAGTATGCTTCTCTATTAGGATTGATTATATTCATTTTTTGCCACGGGGTTTACCTGATTTGTAGCGAGTTCTTCTGTGGTCAGTGACTGTGGTGACCTAAATTTTGTTAACATAAGCATGCGGCCTTTTTGTATCACTGATACAAAGATTGTATCTCAGTAGGTCAGAAGTTCAAGACTGACCTCGGTTTTTGGCCCTTTTGTTGTGACCCATCCCTGTGGGACTGTAAGACGGCTTTTGTTTACATCAAGTTTGCTTGTACTGGTAGGCTAGCCTATCGTGAGTTACTGTCTGTTTTGACTCATTACTATACATGAGTTTGTCAATCACGATTTATGAGCCTTTGTTTTCATTAAGTGTATATTTAGTTTTCCACAGTTAAAGTTGTAACTGAAAAGGTGATCTAATGAAGTCCAGTTGGTGAAAGAAGAAGCTTTATAAGCTGAGTTATTCCACTGACCAAGTCTGCTTTATTTTTTTTTTCTTCAGTACTTTTATAGAACAGGAATTAACATTTTTGGTTAGAATTCTTAATTTAAGAGTTTTTCTTTTTCTCTTTTTATTAAATAAAAAGGAAGTGAAGACAGTATTAAATAAAAAGGAAGTGAAAACAGTCTGCTATTTTTATGCTGGAGACAGCTATCTCCTCACATCTTTGCTGTGATTTATGTAATGGTGACCATTAGAGTTGCTTATTTCACTCATTGCTAAAATGGATAGAGAGAGAGAGAGACAGAGAAACTATTATCAGCTAGTTTTATTCTACATACCCCGCTAAGAGGATATTAATTACTGGCTGATGTGTTGCTGCAAAACATTCAATGAACATGCTTATGAATCATCTATGTTACTCTCCCCTGACTGGATAACATACATCAGGGCATATTCATAGGCCCTCAGCTTACATGCTCCAGTCTCTGCTATCAAATTGCAGTGATTATTGCCTTAGCTTTATTATTACCACAGCACCTAGTGCAAAATATTTTGAGCACTTAAGTGAGCCTCCCCAAATAAATAACAGCACATAACAAACTTAACATACTTAATTAGTAATATTAGCAGATTTAATCATCAATATTTTAACTGGTGCCACAGCTTTCAATATTAGCCTGCAACAGTTGCCTAAAAATATTTACTTTATAAAAATGTGTGAGTCCAATACCCCCACTTATCATCTGCCTGGTGCTTCCGTCTTCCTGATTACCTTCATCCAGACCTAGTGAAAATAACAGACCGTGCTTAAACAGTGTCACTTCTGATTGTGTCGTCTAACAATTGCCAGTAGATCTGTGATCACCACAACCTTCTTAATGCATCTGAACTGGTGTAGGATTTGATGTAATAAATTCCCTACTGTCTCCCTCTTACTCTGAGATCTGGATTAGTCAAGCATATCTTATTTACTGGTTTAACTGATGCTGAGATGATCCTTTGTTAAGTTGTGGCTCCCTACATCTAAATTGGGCTGTTTAGTGGTTTATATTCCATCTGTCGGCTGCAGACATACTGACATAAAGATAGTCTGATAGAAAGAAAGATATAGACATACAGACAAGTAAATACATAATTAGATACCACCTGGTGGTGTAAACCTTGGCTGTAGATGACTGTCACTGTTGAAGTGACACCCCAACCCTATGTGCAACAATGGGAAGGCGAAGCTGTGGATAGTTGAATATATTGACAGATAGATGGATAGACAGACAGGTAAACAGAGAGATAGACAGATATGCAAACAGTTAAATAAAAACTGCTCCATAAGAACTGTGTCACTAGTGCATAAAATAGAATGTTGCCATCAATATTGATGTCAAGATTAGAAAAAAAAATCAATATGTAATGAGTAATTCAAAGAGAATGATGGTTTTGAATAACTAATGCACTATCTCTTTTGGTTCTGACTTGCATTAGATGTAGAAGGGTTCATGCTCAGAGATATTTACAAATGCTTACCTTCTCGCACTGAAGTAGAGGAAGATTCCCAACAGGTATTCTAATTTGTTTTTTCAATAATATATGAGCAAGACAATGAAATTGTGAGAAATCCTATGATTCAGTAAAAAAAAAATCATCTTTCCATTTTCGCTATAAATGTACATACCGTAAATGAACATGTGTCTTTAATATCTATTTCAGAGCCATGCAATTCTAGATTAATGTCATCGCTTTCAGAAGTTAATGTGCTACACATAAAAAGCAAGGACAACTTGTCAGAAAGAGAGATGGAAATAGTCATTAATACTGAGCAAAAGAAAGAAATTCAGTTTTCTCATGTGGGCAGCAATGAATCAAACTGTACAATCAAATCATTGGCCTTATTAAAAAACAACAAACACATGCCTGAAAATGGATTATACAGTGAAAAAGGCAATGTGTTAGAAAATGATTCTTTGAGAAAGTGTAGTGCTTCTAATATGTCAAGAAAGACTGCTAAAAGGAGATTGAGAAAGAAAAGGATGCCAATACCACGGGAACATTATACTGAGTCTGAAACTGACGAAGGCAGTATGAGAAGGGAGAATTCACAGAGAAATCAGGAGAAAAAGACGAAAGAAAATGGTAAATGTATGCTTGCATGCTAATCAGATGCTTCAGCTTTTCATTTACGATCTTGTTTGGGTTGCATGCCAGATTTATCTATGCATTTATTTTAGGATTGGTGGATTTTTCTGAATGTCTATTGGAATAGCCCGATTGATAACAAACATTTGCATACAGCATTAGCCATCAGTAATTATACCTACTTCAGTAATTTCTTTAACTGCCCTAACATAAAATTATTTTTCTCCTTACAAAAGAGCCATCATATACCACGCTGCCATCAACACGAGACTCAATGGAACAGACAGAAGAAACAAATGTGGAAAATAAATCAGAACCAAAAGTGACAAGTGACATATCTACACAAACCATTTCAATACAAGGTAATCAGAACAGTTAGATGAGTTTATTTTGTGCTAGCAAATTATTTGAATTAAAACGATTAAATGAAAAGGAATATATACAAATCAAAAATTGTCAGCTGCAGGCAAACAATCAAAAAAGCACAAAAAACACAGAACAAGATGCTAATTATGACAATGCTGTGGAACAGAATAAGGAAGATGGCTAAACTATGCTGCAGAGTGGTGATTTTCAAGGGCAGAGTAATGACAACGGTAAAACCATTTAATACGAACTGTCTAACGATACGTTTGTGTAGGAGAAGCACTGCAAAATGTGTAAATATTCAGTCGTCATAGTGCTCAGTCATAGCTGCTTAGTGGTCTGTGGAGCCATTAAGTACTCAGTGATGTCCTGTAACAAACACATTGATACTGGTATACTACAGGCAAACTATATACTTCAGTCCAACATCTGTAATGCAGCTTAATACCAGAAACTGAAGAGACAAACATGACTTAGTCCATCTTCAAGTAACTAGATGTGTGAATTAATATTTTCAATTGTACCTGTAAAAGGAAAATGGCCATGCATCCAGTGATTACTTTAATGTGTAGAATGGACTCATAACAAAAGAAGACACAGTTATCAACATTTTGCCTAATTTTTTTTTACCCAGTTTTATGGAGAGAAAAGTAATAATCTGGGTAATATAAGTTATGGAAATGAAATGTTTCCCTTGGAACTAAATGAAAGTGGAATTATGGGCCAGGTTCTAAAAGAGTTGTTTTCAGCACAAGTCTGCCCCGATTCCAAAAGACTTTCTTTCAGTATAAGTGACTTACTTTGGTGTAAGGCCTATCTGTAAACAAGGTTACAACAAGAGCCATATTCCAAAAGACCTTCTCTCAACCTGCTCTTAGTGTAAGTGATCACTTAAACTGAGAGCAAGTTTTTTAGAAATAGGAACTATGAGTCTGTACAGATACACTTGGCTGTAAACAAGCCTCAGCTTAAGATGGGATTCCTAAAAACCCAAAAAAAAAAAATCAGTTATTGAAAGATAATCTTACTCATCCTTAAGCTACTATTTGGCACATTATGACTCCTCTCATATTCCAGCTAGGAGGGTAATGGTAGTAAAGTAAATTTTTGAAATGTAAGAAGTAAGTAAGGTCTACTTGTACTATTCTACGCCTTCACCAATATAATCTGTTATCCTATTTCATGACCTCTAGAATACTAATATTCATTATGATAATCATCTATTATGTAAATAATGCTGTATTTTCCTATTATCAGACTTTCTGTATAATTTGTGTGTCAACACGATGACTTTATTATGTTTGAGTTTTCATTAGTACAAACTGTGTAGTTTTTCAAATTTTGTGTTTGAATGTTATGACTTTATTATGTCTGTCTAGGTTTTCATTCCATTTATGATCTGTATCTGGAGCTTTTCTCCCCAGGCCTCCACTGAAAATGGGTACCTCATAACTCAGTCATACTTTCCCAGTAAACAACTGCCAAATAAATAAGAGCTCACAGAATGCTGTCAAAATTATAGGTTAGGTTCATAGGTAGGTACTAGATTATCTGCCCAAAGGCATTAATAAGCCTAGCCTGAATGTGTTGGCTTTCGCTGCCCCTTAGATTAGTTCCCTGTGTCTTTGTCCAGCAGAGCCACTGAAGTAATCCCCAGGGTAAACTTTCTGTTTCCCATCCACTCGTCAAGGTTTCTCTTGAAGACTGTTAGTGAGGAGCTCTGCCTAATGTAGATTGGAGGTTTGTTCCAGAGCATGGTAAGTCTCGGGGACAGAAATCTATCCCTCCAGCACATCCTATTAAGTGTTGTGATGAGGTTTAGATCCCTAGAGCATGTGGCTCAAGGGGATATGGTTTTCTTTAGGTGGAGCATGTCCATCAATTCTGGGTTGAGCATGGCCTTGTATGTCAGACAGAGATCACCTCTGAGTAGACGGTATGCAACCGAGTACAGCTGGAGTTTCTTCAGTCGAGCTGCATAGGGCATCTGTTTGAGGCCAGTGATTCTCTTGGTGAGGTACTTCTGTGGTCTTTCCAGCTGTTGCAGGTGTCTTGTAAGGTACATTCCAGATGGGGCGTTGTACTCTATGATGGGTCTGATGAGTGATGCGTAGAGGGGCACAATGACCTCTTTTGATCTGGATGCAAACCCTTTTGTGATTAGGTGGGCCACATAGAAGGATTTTCTAACCACTTTGGCAATGTGATTATCAAAGGAGAGATTACTATCTACTTGTGTCCCCAGATCCCTTATTATGTCTTCCGTATTTATGGGGCTACCACCTATGTGGTAGTTTGTGGGTACTTTGTTTTTTCCAAACATGATGACTATGCACTTTTTTGGCATTTAGCTTGAGGCCATGGTTTTGACACCAGGTATCTGTCTCAATGAGACCCTTTTGGAGGATGTCTGTGTCATCCGGAGTCTCAGTTATAGCCCCTGGTTTGCAGTCTGCGAACTTGGTCAGCCATAGTCCTTCTGCACTTGCCTGTACCTCTGAGAAGTATATGCCAAACAGGAGGGGTCCTAGGACTGAGCCCTGGGGAACACCACTTGTAACCCGTTTAGAGTCAGACCTAGCTCCCACAACTCTTACTATGTGGGTTCTGTCCGTGAGCCAGTTGGCAACCCATCTCATGATGTAGGGGTTTATGTTCAGGCTGGTGGGCTTGTCTATAATGCCAGAATGGGAATGGTGTTGTAGGCCTTCGCGAGGTCTAGGTAGGCTGTGTGGACCACTTTTCCCTCATCTATAGCCTTGGTAACTGTCTCAAAGAGGTCCACCAGGTTTAGTAGGCATGATCTGTCCTTAACAAAGCCAAACTGGGTAGGGTCCAGTGTTTGGAGGTGCCTAATGTCTCTGTTAATGAGATCCATGATGATGCGCTCCATAGCCTTGCAGCCCAAGCTAGTCAGGCTTATAGGGTGATAGTTCCCGGGGTCTGTTGTGGCTCCACCTTTGTGGATCGGAATAACCATTGCTGTACACCACTCTATGGGCATGTAGCCTGTGGAGCGGCTGGGTTTGAACAGTGTGTTTAGGTTAGGTGAGGGGTTAGTTCATCTTTGAGCTCATGTAGGACACAGCCTGGGACACTGTCCGGTCCCATTGATGCTGTATTTTTGGCTTTGGAGAGGGCTGTTTTTACCTGAGTGTCTGTGATTTCAGGGGCACTACATTCTTCTGGTATGGTTATGGGCCCTTTTGGGGGTGAAGTTTGCACTGAACCTGTCTGCCAGGATGTTGGTGATATCTGTCGGTTTAGTGTATTTTGTGCCATTCTGCACTAACTCTGAGCAGATCTGAGAATTGCCACTTAGATTCTTGACATAGCTAAAGAATGCCTTGTGGTTATCTTTGGAGTCCTTGGCAATTTTTCTTTCGAAGCTCGCCTTGGATGATTTTATGAGGGATCGTAGTTTCTTGCTGATACTGATCAGGGATGTCTTCCCTTCTTGGGATTTTACTCTTTTCTGTAGTAGTTTCCTCCTTCTATTGTATAGCTTGTTTATGGCAGGAGTCCACCAGACTGGTTTCCTTTTCTTGGAAGAGTGAGTCTTGGTTTTGTTTGGGAAAGCACAATCCATGCATTCTTGTAGGTGCCCATAGAGTGCATTAGTAAAGGATTTTGCAGCTTGGGCAGCATTATCCCTAAGCATGGGGGATTTGAAACTTTCCACCTCGGACTTAAGTAACGTGAAGTTTGCTTTTGAAAGGTTTTTCACAGTGGTTTCTTTGGCCGGGGGTGGGGATATCCAGAGTGATTAGTTTATATACCTACTGGCCTATAATTTAATACAATGAACATAATGGAGGCAATGATTTTCAATATGTTAATGAAGAAAATGAGATCCTTGAGTATATGCCGTATTAATCAACATTCATAGAGAAAAGATAATTCTCAGTACAGAGATGCAACTTGCTGTTCCAAAAATAACATTATATTAGCCATGGAGAATATAATATATAGGCCTGTCCTTTGCATTTGACAGAGGTGGCCATGCTATTTAAGTAAAAAAGTTAAAGGCTTGTGTCCCCAACATATTCCATTGATAGGACAGTATTTTAACAGAAATAGTTGCCTGCTATGTTTACTATTCTGGTAGAAATTTAGGCTATGTACAGGGCATTCCATAGAAATCTGTTCTTGGCCATCATCTCTTCAGTCTTTATTTGTCAGATACTAACATATCAAAAGATATATTTTATTGCCTTTATGTAGATGATTTAAAACTTGGTAAATATGTTTCAAATTAGGGTAACTGTAGACTTCTACAAATGTGTTTTGGTGATTTAAGCCAGTGGGCTGAATCAAATAATATAACAAAATAAAGTATATGCACGTTGGAAAACATGGGCTGGAATATGCATACATGCTACACAATAAGGTCATACGATCCGTATCACTGATGAATGATCTGGTTAGCCTTTCAGCCAATATGCTAAATTTAAATAGCATATTGAGAACATTAAAGAGTGCCTTTTATGTGTAGGGCTATGGATATTTTAAATGAAATGTATACATCCTTATTATAATAAATTGGACTATGGGCGTATCTTATGATACCCAAGTCTGGAAAGGATAAACCTGAGATGGTACAGTGAAGTCTTGAACTATGAGGAAAGACCATGTAGAATACATTTGTTTTCAGTCTCCTGTAGATATGCAAGCGTCAAACTAATGAAAGCATTTAAGGGTGCTAGAGATTTGTGTCTTTGAAAATGCTTGGGCTTGAACTGGAGTGACAAGGGAGTCCTTGACGTTGTTGGGAAATTACATAGAAATAATAGAATAACTGTACGGTTTTCTGAGAATGTGACAGGTATTAGGAAACTGCATCCCTTTTACGGGACTAAAAGTAAGAATCTGGCCAAATGTAAGCTTTACATATATATGTATATTTTTGATAATAGGTGTTATGTCTATTAGACAGGTAATAAGGGCTTTCAGTCCTTGCCTGAAATTTATTGTATCATTATATTGTGTCACTGTATCATTTCTAGGTAGTTAACCAAAAATGTTAGTGCTCAAAATGGATCACTGAAAGAAGGATTTCTTTTTATCTTCTTGTTGCAGCAACCCCAGAGTCCAGTACTAGTAGGGAGCACAGGGGTGCAGCTTATGGCTTGGTGGTCTGGGGGACAAAGATTCAGTGACATGACTTTCATCAAATTGATTGATATGCTTTTGCTAAATTGATGATACCATAAAATATATTTAATATATTTTATAACAAAGGCTTATGATTTAAATCTAATTATAACCCTGTTCTTTGTTCTACCATATCACAGGGTAATCATAAATTGAATCTATGTCATTTGCCCAAATATTCATTATGTACCAGAATGTCAGACAAATTCCTAGCTCTTTTATATGCAATATTCACAAAATCAGGTAGTATAGAGTTCAAAATTGTATCCCTTAGGAGCATAGGCCACAAGCTGTGTGTTTTTTTAACTATTTCCTCAATTATAACATTATAAGTTGTCACTAAGAAAACTTTTTTCTGCTCTCCATTTTATTCACAGCTGCATTGGTAGACTGATTCCCACCAATACAAACATTATATTTTCCACTAGCACAGACATAATGAGAATCTCCCGGAGAGTTAACAGAATGCCTCATGTCTATAATTTTTTGTTTAGCTTCCCTGACCAGCTGGACATCATAACCTCTTCTAATAAATTTTTTTCTGCTTCACCTATCTCTAAATCAAAGCTCATATCAAGGCTACATAACCCATGAATTCGTAAGAATTCATTATAGGGCAGTACCTTGACCAAATGTTTGGGGTGACAACTATTCCCATATAAAAATACATTTCCATGTCCAAATTTCCTATGGAGACTAGTAGTAAATCAATCTAGGCTTATATCCAAAAAATTCACTTGTGGGCCAAGCTGCATACCATCAAAGCTTAAACCCATAGTATTAGCTTTAAGTCATTCACAAACCCAAGGGCCTCTGCCTGGCTTCCTTGGCATAAAAAAATAAGATCATCGATAAATCTAAAATATAAAATAACCTTAGATCTGAAAAAATCATGTCTGTAAATAAAATCATCTTCAAGTTTAGCCATGACTAAATTAGCATACATGGGGGTGAAAGCTGCCCCCATGGCAGTGCCCTGCAACTGCTGGAAAATGTCTCCATTAAACAAAAAAAATTTTTTTTTTAAACAAAACATAACTAAATCTATCAAAAGATGAGACATAGGAGAGTCCCCCAAAAAATGGAACAAGGCATGTGTCCCTATTTTATGCTTAATATTAGTATATAGACTTTTGACATCCAAACAGAGTCAAAACATGTCCATATCCCAGACGTTACCCTTTATTTTGTTCAAAAAGTCCTGGCTGTCCCTTATATAGGAGGCTGTACTCATAATATATTTCTTAAGATTTTCATGTAACAACAGACACATATTCTTCAAAAAATACGTCTATGCAGATACTATAGGTCGACCACTAAGGTTAGTTAAACCTTTGTGTGTTTTAGGTAAGCAGTAAAAAACTGCCATAGAGCAGTTTTCCACTAGAAACTTCTTTACCA
Source organism: Protopterus annectens (assembly GCF_019279795.1). Classification (NCBI taxonomy): domain Eukaryota; kingdom Metazoa; phylum Chordata; order Ceratodontiformes; family Protopteridae; genus Protopterus; species Protopterus annectens. Next base: position 310,191,827 of record NC_056750.1, on the reverse strand, counting down.
CATCCTTAGAGGTGAAATACCACAGCCTAAGGCGTTGTCTAACAAAAGTTGGTACTGCTTAATAGCTTCAAAGTAATCAGAAACAACACATTTTCTATAAATTTCCACATTATTCAAATGTTTATAACACATCTCTAAGTACTGTGTGAAGTGCATGATTACTATCTGGTTGCCCTTGTCAGATGGTTTAACCAGCCATCTTCTGTCATTACCAAATTCCAATAGGGCCAGCCATTGCTGCTTACTTAAATTAAAACATGTTAGACTTATTCTCTATACAGGACCAGTACATGTTTTCAACCTCAAAATTAAGAGCAGCAAAATATCCTTGCAAGATATTACTTAGAAAAGGTGGAATAAAAGAGCTTTTAACAGAGATAGCATCAGTATTCAGTTGGCAATAGGCATTAAAATCCTCCTCAAACAAATCATCCTGAGATGACAGGCATGAATAACAAGAATCCTCATCACTGCTTTCATAAGTCATTAAACACAGCCCCTCCCTCTTGTTTAAAGTAGTACATAAAATGCAGTTTTCTACTAAAAGAAAAGATGTCACTTTTAAGTACATGTAATCTCAGTAAGGCAGTTGGTATAAATTTGAGACCAAGACATAATACAGACATAACCACATCAGAAATTATATGTTTGGACAAACTTAACACAAGTAAATTATCACAAACTACATTAGTACCGTTTTTTCTTGTTGTACTGTCCCTTCTTGTTATAGTTCTTTTGCTGGCCCCATTCAATGCAGGCCCATTTTCTGTTGTTAAAGTCTGTTCTGACAGAACTGGAAATCCGAAAACATTTCTGCATGTCTTGCGGATTTTGTGCTTTAGGCAAAGCTGGAAACTGTTCCACACTCCCCTGAGCTGCAGTACTCAAATCTCCCTCTTCAGAAGCAGCAAAAAAACTGAGGAAGAGGAGGAATATTCTCTTCTAGACCCAATTCCCTGATAAATCCTATAATCAGGAATGACACCATCATGCATTCTCTATAGACATCACGTCTTTTCTATCAATTGCAATTCAGACAAATAAGGTTCCAGCAACATGAATTTTCAGTCAATTATATTTGACCATATATATTTTGCCAAATGAGTATTCAAGAAAAGTACATTGATACCCACAAATTATAAAACCTATAATATGTAAACAGTGTATACTTAAAAAGGCACTACATTAACATTCTACCCGAAATACAAGAACTTAATTGTATGACTAGGGCCAACATACCACCTATTTTTGATTTGCTATGCTTTTCTGTAAAAAGCATAGTAAAAATCAACCGATTTTACTCTCGATAGTCTGTTCCTTTTTGAAACAGAATACAGGAGTTTGTGTGTTTTCGACTACCCGGAGAATCAGTTTGATTTCCTGATAGTCCTGAAATACAAGAACTTAATTGTATGACTCTTAAATATATGTTATAAAATACATTTTTAAATATCTGTATTAAATTACCATTTAAGTCATAGGCACACATACATCAGTAGAAAAGAAAACAAACCATATTAACATTGTTTTTCATTTACATGCAGTATACACTGCATATGTTTTCTTTCTTCATAACAACTGACATTTCGTCCACCATTGTAGAAATGTTTCAGTTCCTGTCTTCCATTAAACCTCACTCCTCATGAATATTATTTTTGAATGTGTTATTTCCACAAATTCCATTTACTTCTTTGTATTTTTTTCCTTCCATTTTCTAAAGATCCCTCTTCTAGCTCTTCTATCTTTTCTAATATTCAATACTTTAAATACAATTGGTTTCGATTCAGATTTCCATTTTGTAGTAATTGCTTTTTTGGCAGTTAAAGTTAAATTTAATAAGGCTTGACTATGTCTAGACAATTCAGATACAGTGTCCCTGCTCAAAGTAATTATTTCCTTGGTTACTGTCATTTGCTCCTACAATATTTCTGACAGAGTACTCTGTAGCAAGTTTTGAATAGAAATATCACAAACACATATAGTCAGTCAAAATATCAGTTCAAATTTTCTCCAGTTCTCACCCTATACTTCAGTTATATTTTGTGCAGAAGATGTTGAGGCTTTTTTCTTATATCCAAGTTTGTATAAACCTATATAGTTACTCCAATGATCATGATCGTAGGTTGAATTGTAATCCTAAACATATGATGTATAATTATAAAAAGGGTAATAAATTATATCTTAATGTTTCATTCTCTTACCTCTCAACTCTCCAGATTATTGTAGAATGTCCAGATTTTTGGCATGTTCCTCATACAGTTTGTGGTTTTCTGGCAAATCAGTGAGGCTTGAAGTCACTAAATAATGACTTACATTTGAGTTTCAGACTTCATCCATCCATCCTTAGTCCTTTTTTTCCATTTTGCACATGAGGTCAGAGTGTCACTTTAACCGTGACAATCTTGAACCAAGGTTTACACCACCGGGTGGCTAGCCCTGCCACGGTAGTTCAGCCTTACCACTCACACACACACCAGCACCTATGGCATGTCTTTGGAATGTAGGAGGAAACCCACGTGATCGCAGGGAGGACATGTAGACTCCACATAGAAGGGACCCCAGCTGAGAATTGAAACAGAGAACCTCTTGCTGTGAGGCAATAATGTTAATAGCTGCACCACTGCATGCTAACACAAATCCTGTTACTCTAGCAATTTTTTAAGTTTATAAGAGCAGTATTTAAAATTTGTTCCTGTTTTTGGGTCTTTGTTCCCAGTTATTTTAGGCTTTGTCCAGATTTCTTGTGCCAAAATGTTGAGCGGTATGTTCATTCTCTACTTTAATACACTTCACTGGCTACTCATATACTGTTTTATGACCCATATGCAGTCTTAGTGTACCTAGAATGCAACACAGTGGTCTAAAACAACAAAGGAAATATGATCATCATTTTTAATCAAAATGAATATAAAGCCAGACTTCATTTTATTTATGACATCCATCTGCAACAGCTGCAAGCAGTATAACAGAAGAGTCTGATTAAAAAGAAATGCAGCTGAGTTTTATTTAACAGTGCTTAATACTGTTTAGAAAGCATCACACAAATATCCAAAGAAGCCCTCTAAATGAAAATGTACAGTATTAAACATTCTTACTCAAACGTGTACCATATTTGTGCTTCATTTATGAATTTGTTATTTTATTTACTTTTTTTGTTACATTTTTGACTCCTTAAACACAGTTGTCCTCGCAATAAATTGATTGTTGTTGCCATAATGTTAGGCACGGAATGGACAGCTAGAGAAGTCTTTTTTCTTATCTTCATGGTCCTTGATACAGCCGTAAGGTCATAGCTTAAATGGTTCTACAAAGAAATGAAATAAATAATGTTTCAAAATATATGTCTGTTAGTCTTTCATGATACAACTGTAGAATGTGGCCACATGAAAATTCTGTGAACTGCAAAGGGTAGGTGTGTACAAGAATCAGTGTAGGGGACCAAGAAAGGGGGCTCCTTCATCACTCTTAATTCATGTTTGAATGAAAAGTAAGTTGAATAATCCTCAAATGCTAAGAATTAGGGTCTATAGTGGTGGATATCAAATACTTTTATGAAGGTGGTTTCTCTAAATGTTGAAGAAAGAGGAACACAGAGGCTCTCATTCATATTAAGCATTGAATATGTTGACTTGGCTTCTGTAGCTGAAAACAGATATGTGCAGATGTTGTGGAGTGGGTTTTAAAGCTGAAAGCCTTGCTTTCAGTATTTTATGTTCATTTTGTCTTTTTTCTTTTTTGTATTCCCCAGAGTGCTGCCCACTGGCTCTCCTTTCTTCGACCCATTGGCCTATTTGTTCCCTTTTTGGGGTGGAAGCAAGGCATCTCAGCCTAAGCAAGACCCTATGCCCCTTTCATTTCCTGGCTAGATGACCCATTCAACCCATTTGTTCCCAAGATGGGTGAGATCTCCATCCCACTGGTGCTCCAATCTTTTGTGGCTGCTCTCTTGCATTCGAGAATGTTACCTTCTCACAGGAGACATGCATTGCTCCACACACAAATAACTTTCAAGGCTGCTAGTGCTCCTTGCTGGCAGCCTGTATTCAACAGGCTTGTGCTCCATTGGAGCAATACCTGGTGCATCCTAAGCTATAACTCAAATGACAAGCCCTTTCACAGGATGTATCAGTTGGCAGTGGCCACATACTCCTACCCTATCTGTTCTCATCCTCTCCAGCACCAGTGCCACTAATCAAAAATGGGTCATTTGAGCTGCAACCAAGGCTTCATTCCTCTGTGTCATGGGTGGGTTTCACTGCTTTTGTTTATTAATAAATTTGAAAAGGGACAGTTTTTTTACAATTCAGATATTTTTAATGGAAACCATGTTATAACCAGAGTACCGCCCTCTGCAACCTTTTTGAGGCAGCTGAATACGTCTGAATAATATTTCTGAAAATTTAAAAAAGTAATATTGCCTTCACAATGACTTTTGTTATGGCACTCAACTAGAAAGATGTACAGTGCTATTTCTTATCCCATTATAGTAGCAAGTTAACTGCTTAATCTAGCCATACCTCTTTAAAACCTCGTGAAAGTAAGACAAGAAGTCAGATGCCCAATAAATTTGATGTCTAAATGAAAGAAGCTTCAAAATAAGAAATTAATGCTGGCATGCGAAGCACTGGATCAGGAATGGGCAGTTTGAAAGGGTGCAGAGCAATGGCTAGGGTACAGCAGATGAGTCAATCACATGAAGTGTAATGTCAGACAAAATTGATCATCTCTGTCTGGAGATGTTGAGAACAGAAGATTCTTTTACATACTCCATGAGGAAGAATAATAAAAAGATGCAAGAGGTGGGGGAAGCACTACATAACCATGCCAATGACCTGCTACAGGTAAAGGAGGGAGAAAGGGTCCCAAAAAGGATAGTGACAGAGCGGGAAGTTTCATGGGCTAGCACAGAAAAGAAACTTATGAAGCTGGAGTAAAGAGGACAGAGGAAGAATCTCAGAATTCCCAATGTGTCAGAAGGGGTTGAAGGGAATGACTGCATCAAATTTATGAAAGACTGTTTAAGTAAGTGAACTGGCTTAAGTGAAGAAACAATACTCCTTGACTGAACACAAAGAGTATATGTAGCTTGGAACAGGACAAACCTTCCCACCCCAAACAGTTAAAGTGCAGAACTACCATTTGAAGGAGTTTTAACCATGCCATGGAAGAATCAGAAAATTGTCTGTTGGTCAACAAAGAATACTTGTAGTTCATGAATTTTTTCCCTTATTGCAAGGTTGAAGAGAAGTAGGTTTGTACTACACTTCAATGTCTTCAACCAGACAAATTTTTGATTTAAGCGTATCCACCCAGCATTGAGTGGGTTTTTTCACAAGGGGTAAAACTCAATGAAGATCCTAAACTAAAGGAGGAAGAACTTGAAGGATACAAACAAGTTCACTAGCAAGGATCCACAAGAATTTTAAAAGATCAAGACAACAGAAAGAAGTTGGGAAAGGGGAAAGACTGGAGGAGTGATGGCCTATAAAACCAGTTCCCTTGTTCAAGAAAATAAATGGGAGAGAGATAAGGAGGAGCTGAATTACTTACTAAATGAATGAGGGAAAGTGAACAAGAAAACAATGATTTAGATTTACCAGTGACAGAAAACGAAACAAGAGCAAAAAGAAGGTGGCTACCCATTAAAGTAAGGTACACCACTCTGCAGAATTATTACAGTGAATGTGTATAGCAGTTCAAATGGAACTCAAGCAAACTTTAAATAAGCAGCTGTACCAGGATGACAAAACTAAAATTAAGACATCCAGTTACAAGAAAACAAAAAGGCATTTGATTAAATTACAAATTGTTCAATATGTAAGTTACATGTTTTTCTAGCCCTTAAAGGGGGTCTTATACCACTGATAAGCCAGCAGTTAAAAAATAATAGTTTGGTGTTCTATTCCCCTTCACTTTTACTCATAAGGTTTGAATGCACAGGCTACTTCAAATAGAAAACTGTTGGATAGAATGCAGTTGAACACTCCAAAGGGAATAAACATAGACACGTGCATAACTGAAATAATACACACAATTGTGCTCAGTGCAGGAACGGCTGAAATGGGAATTAAAAAGAGATGTTTATGATTGGTAGAGATGGCAGATTAAAATTAGGACATGGGGAAGGAATATATTAACATGCTGAACTTCAGCAACCATTGGCAAGGAAGGAGGGCTGAAAGCCACAATGGCCAACCACTGGCAAGGAAGGATGGCTGAAAATCACAATGACCAACCACTTGGCAAGGAAGGATGGCTGAAAATCACAATGGCCAACCACTGGCAAGGAAGGATGGCTGAAAATCACAATGGCCAACCACTGGCAAGGAAGGCGGGCCGAAAACCACAATAGCTTGTAAGTAGTAATAGGAAGTAGGGAAAACAAATAGTCCATTAGACTGGAGAGGCAGACATGAAAAAGGGGCAGAACATGGGAAAATATCAAATTAAAGCTAATGGATTATAGTGTATATTACTGACATAAGCTCTACTCCTCAAGCCCATCACAACCATGAGACATGTACATGAATAAGAGATTGTAATAAGGAGAAGGAGCTATAAGATAGCATAAGGGAGAAAGAGAAAGAAATTCATTGCAGAAAAATTGGTGTAACAAAGAGGGTTTTGGGAATACACCAATACCATACACAGGAAATCAGAGAGACTGCACTGGATAGATGCTCAGAACAAATCAAACTGAAGAAAAAGGGGGGCCGATTGTATATAGTTTTCACATTTGTTTTACAATGTTTAACTGCTTTTACATCTTTAAATAGATTTAATAAGTTGCGGAATGCAGACACATTTATGGGTTCTAAATTTGTACTTAAGGAGATAATAGAAATAAAGGGTGCACAGGAAAAGTATTTCTTAGATCACAATGGATCACCTCTTCAGAGGCAGTTCATCACAGTAAGGAAAGAAGGAATTGATCAATTATTAGGGTACTGACTTGCAATGTAAATGACTTGGTAGAAGAAAAGAAGAAAAATTGCTACAGTACTTGAAAGGGGGTAGACCTGGGATATTAATGTTACAAGAAAATGACATAAGTAAGGAAGAGAATGTACATTTAAATTTGAGGACAAGATGTCATGGTTATTATGCAAAAGCATCTGAAGGATGAAAAGGGGGGCTAATTACACTAACACCCAAACAGAGGAAACAATTTTATGTAATGTTTATCTCCCTCCAAAACAATGGGGAGATGAAGGCTATTTTAAATGAAATGATGGAATTCCACCAAAGGATTCTAGTGATGGAGAGAAAATGGAATGTAGTAAAACAGGGAAGATGTAAGTGGGGCTTGTAAAGCCAGAAGAGTTACACAGGAAGGTAAATTCCTAAAACAAATGTGTAAACAATCTGGTTGGGAGGATGTAGACAAGGAGTCACAAAGGGGAAATATATTCACATTCCAAGCAGGGACATCTAGAAATTGGTCTAGACTTAATTGAATTTACATTGCAGCTGAGGATAAGTATCAGTAAAATGGATAAGTGCACATCAAAGACTGATTTTTGACTATGCTACAGCTACCCAAGACAACTTTATTGTTGAGGCATTGAAGATCCAGGATAAGGGGAGGAAAATCCATTACAAACAATGCAGATTACAAGAGCAGACAGTTCAATATATAAAAGAGATCATGAAAACAAGGACAAGATATTAGAAGACTGGGATGGCATCAAAAATAAATGAAGGAATAGCTCAAAGAACAGGCAAATAATTCACGATGAAATAGATACAAAGCATGAAATTATGGAACAACTAGATTTAGGGAACTTCAAAGTAAAGTGTTAAATGCAGATACTGTAATAAACAGGGAACTGACAGAATTTGGGAAGTGGGAAGACAGTTTAGAAGAGGATGTAATAAAAGTGCAGCTGGTGACGAAATAAAAATTATTTTTCTCATATCCCTAAATTACAGAGGATATAAGCCAATAGACTGAGGTCAGGACAAATAGAAAGAGGAATACTGAAAATTAGAGACCTGAAAACATAAAATCAATGAGATAAACAAATAGAATAATATTTGAAAGCTAGTTTGGAAATAGAATAATATTTGAAAGCTATTTTGGAACCTTGTACAAAGAATAACAGCTGGAGACTAGGTGGTGGAGAGAGTTAAAAATTTTCTAGAAGGAATAGGCAGAATGAGATTAACAAAGGTAGAGAGGCAAATGATTACACATCCAGTGACAAGACAAAAAATAGCCCAGCGAATACAAATATGGGCAGTGGAGAAGACCCCAGGTTGGGATGGACCTCTACGAGAGATATGCAAATTATGTACACAACAACTTTTTGAGAAGGGGTATGTGCCCTTCAATATGATTATGCAAGGAGAGAGGGTCCCAGAAACATGGAGGGAAGCAGTACTATCAGTCATATCTAAAGAAGGGAAATACCTTATAAATCTGAGGTCTCATAGGTTCACTGCTATCTTAAACCATGATTATAAAGTATTTACTTCTATCATAGCAAGCAGAATAGCAAAGGTGTTACTCATAATAATAAGCAATGATTTGTGTGGGTTCGCAAAAGGGGGAGACAAACATTAGGCAATATATTAGTTAACTTAATACACCCGGATGCTAAAGCCACAAAAAAAAAAAAAAAAAAAAACACTTATGAAAATTGGATTGGATGCAGAAAAAAAGTGTTTGGAAATATCTTTGGAATGTTTTAATGGGCCCAAGCTAACACTGGGAGGGGTGTATGTGCCCCTATTTGCCAGTATGTGTTCGCCATAAAGCCCAGCAGCCCTGGGTCAATAAGCTACTGGCTGGCCATTGTCTAGTTGCCCAGCTTAGGTTAGCTCTGTTAAAGGAAAGCTGGATGTAAAACCTGCCAAACATGAACTAAGAATTGCTACACTTAATGTGGGTTCACTAATTGGACGCAGCCTGGAAGTGGATGACATGATGATACAGAGGAGGCTGGACAGCCTATGTATACAAGAGACAAGATGGAAGGGCAGTGCAGCAAAGCCACTTGACTAGGGGTCCAGACTCTACTAATCAGGAGGGTGGCAGGCTAGAAATGGTGTGGGAATTGTGGTGAGAGAGAGGCTTCAGAAGGCAGTGAGGGATATCATCACTGTCATTAGTGACAGACTCATGGCAATCAGACTCCATCATAATAATGGAGCAGTATTCATAATCTGAGCCTATGCCCCACACGAGGGTTGTGATAGTGAAGAAAAGAGTGCACTCAAACAGCAGTTGCAGGACTTGCTAGATAAACCAGGACAACATGAATTGGTGTTGATAATGGGTGAATTGAATGCACGTATTGGGACAGACAGAACAGGATATGAGGACTGCCAGGGTCCACATGGGTGGGTCAACAGGAATAAAGGAGGACAGGCCATTCTAGACTTCTGTCTAGCAAATGGCTTAATAGCTAAGCTAAGAATACAGCATCCATGGGACCAGATGACATCCCGTGTACTACATGAACTACAAAATGAACTGGCACCTCACCTAATTGTCATGTTTAATCATAGCCTCCCCTCAGGCTTCATGGACACTGAGTGGTGCACAGCTACAGTTATCCCACTCCACAAAGGAGAATCCACCTTGGATCCTGGGAACTACTGCCCCATCAGTCTGAGAAGCCTGATCTACAAGGCCATTGAATGTATTATCATGGAATGTATAAAAAAAAGACATTGGCAACCTTCAAACAATGGACCCTACCCAGTTTGGGTTTGTGAAGTGCCAATCTTGTCTCCTGAACCTGACTGACTTCTATGAATCAGTCTCCAGAGCTGTGGATGAGGGTAAGACAGTCCACACAGCCTATCTGGACCTTGTCAAGGTCTTCGACACCATCCCCCACTCTGGAATCATAAACTTACTAAGCTGAACATTAACCCCTATGCCACTCAATGGGTTGCCAACTGGCTTATTGGCAGAACCCACACTGTAAAAGTAGCCGACTCCAAATCCAACTCCAGACAAGTAGAGTATCTCAGGGTTCAGTCCTGGGACCGCTCTTGTTTGGCATCTACTTCTCTGAAGTACAGGCCAACACTAAGGGACTCTGGCTAACAAAGTTCGCAGATGACTGCAAATTGGGAGCCATTACTGAATCCCCAAATTATGTGCATATTCTTGAAAGAGAGTTTCAACTCGAAAGCTTGATGTAATAAACACTGTTTTATATGGATGGTTATGCTGTGCGTTTTTCTTACTGGATTTAATTTGGTGTTGGTTCACCAGTACATCTAGCTGTTCTGCACCTGTTTCTTGGACTAAGTACAGACCAATACTAAGGGACTCTGGCTAACAAAGTTCACAGATGACTGCAAACTGGGAGCCATTATTGAATCCCCAAATGATATGGATATTCCACAAAAGGGCCTTACAGAAACAGATGCTTGGTGCCAGAGCCATGGGCTCAAGCTCAATGCCAAGAAATGTATAGTTATCCCCTTTAAGAAAAAACATGTACCCATGAATTACCACATAGGTGGCAGTACACTAAACACTGAAAGCGTGATAAGAGACTTAGGGACACAGATGGACAGTGGTCTCACCTTCGATAACCACATCGCCACAACAGTCAGGAAATCCTTCTATGTGGCACACCTCATCACTAATGGCTTTTCATCCAGAAAAAAGGATTTCATTGTCCCAATGTACTCATTCCTCATTAGACCCATTATAGAATACAACGTCCCATTTGGTATGTACCTCTCAAGAAATCTGCAACAACTGGAAAGGCCGCAAAAATACCCCACTAAAAGAACTGCAGGCCTAAAGTAGATGCCCTATGCTGACCGTGTAAAAAAACTCCAGCTATACTCTGTTGCATATAGTCTACTTGGAGGCGATCTCTGCTTAACATACAAGGCCATGTCAAACCCAGAGCTGTTAGACATGCTACACTTAAAGAAATCCCAATCTCTCAGAGCCACATGCTCCAGGGATCTAAACCTTGTCATCACAATGAACAAAACATGCTGGAGGGATAGGTTCCTGACCCAGAGACTCCCCAGACTCTGGAATAGACTGCCTATACATGTCAAGCAGTGCACCTTTTTGGCCCTCTTCAAAAGGAACCTTGACGATTGGATGGGAGATAGAAAATTCACCCCGGGGATCATGTCAGTCGCCCTGCTAGACAGGGGTCCAGGGAAGTAAATAATGTGGGAAGAAATAGCTAGGGAATTGTATAGGCCCTAGCGCCGATAGCCTAGTACCAACCTATGATAGTAGCCAACACATGGCTCAGAAAGAGAGACAGTCACAAGATCACATACAAGAATGGCCAACATGCAACTTAGGTAGACTTCCTCCTGGTAAGAAAAAAGCACTGGGGCAGAATCAATGATCAATGATCAACCATCCTCAGTGAAACAGTCAGCCCACAGCATAAACCACTGATTGCCACAATCAGTTGCAAGCAGTGGCCAGAGAAGGCTCTAAGGTCAGAGACCAGGCTGAAGACCTGGAAGTTGACTGGAGAGAAAATACAACAGGTTCAAGGAATTACTCAGGGCTCTAGCATCCGAAGAAGAGGAGGAAATAGGTGGAGTTGCCCTTTCACCTTGTCTCATGGATACAGAGGATGTCCAGCCTTCTCCTGAACATCATGTCATCCACCTTCAAGCCTCATCCAGTCAGTGACTCTACACAGGGTGTGTAAATTCTTAGTTCACATTTGGCAGGTTAATTGATTTTATGTCCAATTTTCACCCAACAGAGCTATCCCAAGTAACCCAAGCATGGCAACTGGACATTGGTCAGCCAGCAGCTTATTGACCATGGGCTTTATGCCAAGCACATACTGGCCAACAGGAGCACATGCACACTGTTAGTAAGAGTCCCTGGCGTATGTCAAAGTAGGGAAGGCAATCTATCCACTTATCACTGGCAAATACCCATGCCCATTTTGGTGACATTAGTCAACGTGACCAAATCAGGTTGAGATGTATATTTTTACACCATTGAGTAGCTAACCATGCCACAGCACACAGTCTGTGATCCATGTTCTACGGTCTTAAGGATACTGTGCACTACAGTAAAAACCCCAAAGCAGTTGGTCTATACAACTCTTCAACCTATAGGGCACCATCTAGTGTCTGTGCTGTTTCCCAGAGCTCCATTCTTAGGTGGGTTTGAGATGGACATACACAGCATGACTTTTGAAGGTGGGAAGAAACTGCTAGAGAGACAGGATGAATATGCAAACTCCATACAGGCATTGGCCACAGGTCAGGGTCAAACTTGTACTTTGTGCATGGGAGGCAAACACTTTAACCATTATACCAGCTGGTCAGCAATTACTCAGTTGTCTTGAGCTTGTGAAATACTCCTTCACAAAGACTAATATGTGCATCATCATTCAGAATGTACATCCCCAGCTATATCCACACATAACATTTACAAAGGTAATAATTAACACATCTTGTAAGAGGTTTAGTGGGTTGTAATGAGGTATTCCTTTGAATCCTGACCTACTGGGTGCTGGTCAGGCCATTAAAACCTGAAGGAAAGAGGTTATAGGATCATAGGTAGCTACTACGCTTAAAGTCCAGGGGGACCATTGAGAAGACTACACTGAATTCCTAGTTGTCCCCAAGCACTGACTGGTTAAGTGACTTTCTCAATGTCATACAGGAGATAAATGAGGCCTGAGGGAATCAAACCCTGTACAACAGGAGCTATAGCTCACAGCCTTAATCCTCCATGCCAACTGCCAAACAGCTGCTGACCTAGTTGATCAGCCCATTCACTTCTGAAGAAAAGAGGTTACATTGCAGATCTAGTCTGTGCTTGTCAGTCCACACCTTTAGCAATGTATCCACTTCTGCAGGCTGTGCAAGTAAAAGAGCATCAGATTAGTTTTGGTCTAGCGAAAAGCCACCAGAATGATATGTGCAAAGGAGAGGAAATTTATAGAAATTACAAAAAACGAGCTCTTTTCAATATGCAGCAGAAAAGAGAAGGAATCTGGTGGGTACACAGGATCATGTTGTAGAGATATGAAGAGGTCACCCCAGGCAGGATATATGGTGGGGATACGGACAGCATATTGTAGGAATCAAGCACATTTAGGTCTCATTTGCTAATGCATTATCTTTAATATTAATGTATTTATACAGTGAAAGAATCTGTCACACAAGAATTTTCAAACAAATGGACTCACCTGGGAGGTATGGTCAAGTTTAAGCCTCAGAACAAAATGTGTTTTAATACTGCAAAGCAAAGCAATCAGAAGACAAGTCTTAGGTCATTAGGGGTAGTACCAGTCAAGTGTATTTATTCACTTATTTATTTACATTTTATAAGAATGACTGTCCTACTGGACATATAATACAGAGGAAGTACATTAATCAAAAATTAAATGAAAAATTAAATAAAAAAAAAAAAAAAGAATTACCAGAACCAGACTATAAAAAGTTTAGACGTATAGAATAAAAGTCAAGAAAAATGTTGTTATATAAGGTTCAGTTAAGGCGAGGTATTGGCTCGCTACTGAAATACTGGCACTTGAAATTCCATGTGCTAACAAGCAGAAAAAAAACATACCGAAAAGCCACGAAAAGAACAAATTATGGTTGCTCTTCACCTTAAAATTTCTCTCCTGCACCCCCCAATATGGAGGGCAAGCTTCCCATACACCCTGAACTTCAAGATTGCCATATCTCAGAGAAAAGGGAATATTCTGAGAAATGGCAATCTCAGACTTGGTATATGCCAGCCCATTCTTTTGGCCATTCAGCCTGTGTGATTAGGGATTTACTCTAGCAGGTCCAGACATTTCAAATGGGTACTGAGGTGGCTAGCTAAACAAATTTAAAAGAAAATAGTATTGCATGCATTAAATATCAGAAGAACAGATGGGAAACAGCAACAAAATAACTGATAATCTGAATAAGTGTTTTCTGCATCATGACCTCACAGATATATCACCCTAAGTTTAGAATTAATAACTAGACTGTACATGTTCAAGTGGAGAATTTTTCACGTAACTCTAGGACATGTCCAATTCTTAAGGAGATGATCGTTTTCATTCATCCCTGGAAGAAATTTACAGAACACCAGGTGGAAATCATTTTAAAGCTTGCCAAAAGGCACAGACTTGGATTTAAGTATGGATATCTGAAGTTTATGAACTGACCCAAGAGTACAATATGGCTTATGCCATTCTGTGATATGAGCAAATGAGGGTTTGTTGAAACAATTTAGTGGTCTGTGGGCAAATTTTCCTTCAGTTAGGGAGAGGTGCTGTTTGGATTTGTGCCACTTGGGCTGGAGCACTGTAATATATTACATCTGCAAAATCTGCTAAAATCAGAGCATTACATTTACACCTACTCCCTGACACCAATAATATGACAAGCACACATCACTACAATACATATCTGCTGATTGCATTTTCCATGAATTCTCCTTGTAAGGGTGATGTGATAACCCCCTCCCCCTTTTAGTACTAACTAGGTGAGTCCTCTGCAAAGCTTCAACCCTTAGAAGTGAAATTAGTGGGGGAAACAGTCGGCTGAGGAGACCGATGTTGGATATGCATCTGATGGTCAAGGACTTTGTTCTAAAAGTAATGCAACTGACATGGCAATCCTATTCTCAAAACAGCTTAGGAGGGAGGAATGTGAAGGCTATAAAAGTATGCCAAAAATCACACTCTTTATAGATCATCATAAGATTAAGACACGAGTTGAAATATCAAAAGCAGCATCAGATAACTTCTTACATGCACAAAGTGACCATCCATGAACTCTGGTGGATTCCTCTCTATATGGATTGATGATAGAAGTGTAATAAATGTGCTCGAAAGTACAAAATTTTAAAGAAACAAAATGATGAAATAAATTGTATATTTGAGGTCAAATTTATATACAGTTATTACACACAATAAATAAGTTGTTAAAACTATTATATGATGAAAGGAATATTACTAGGGTTCACAGAAATATAACCAAGTCTCGTGCAATTCCACTGTATATATTCTTACACAGATCACATAAAAAATGAAAAAAATGGAACCGTTTGTGAAATGATATAGAGTTAAAAACGTGTTGCCATCACAACCTAAGTTTATATATAGGAATGGTCTGAGTATATCAGACAGAATAATACATAGCAACTTTCTATAAAGGAACTATCTTAGTAGTACCTTTGTATATAGGTAAGATCTGAGTATATCAAGAGTACTATATAATAACTTTGTATATAGGAAAGATCTGAGTATATCAGAGTAATATACAGTACTTGTGTATATAGGAAAGGTCTAAGTATATCAGAGTAATACATAGTATCTTTGTAAATAGGAATGGTCTGAGTATATCAGAGTAATATACAGTACTTGTGTATATAGGAAAGGTCTGAGTATATCAGAGTAATACATAGTATCTTTGTAAATAGGAATGGTCTGAGTATATCAGAGTAATATACAGTACTTGTGTATATAGGAAAGGTCTGAGTATATCAGACAGAGTAATACATAGTATCTTTGTTCCAGCCAAGAGTAAGGCAGGTGCTACAGTAGGTTGTTACAAGTGTGAACACTGTGTGATGTGTATGTACATGTTTGAAAGTACAGGTTGCATCATTATTGAGAGAAAATATGAACTTTATGAACATGAGGCATGGCATTCAAAAGGTCTGGTTTGTGCAATATTTTGTAACTGTAGAGGAAACTAAAAAGGTAATAAGAATTAGAGTCTTCTGCCTAGAAGGTGATATATAGGGGTAAAACCTGATAATGCCCCAGATAACTCAAGTTTAAGTAGCAGTTCAGTCGCTTGACAAGCGCAGGTAGGGAGGATGAACATGGCTATCCTGGTGGGATGCACATGCTCAGATACACCATCATGGTCAATACCTAGTGGATGCTAGGGATGCACAGGGGTTGTTGTCTGTAGAGAGTCACAGGTCTGGCTGAGCTGCGCTCAGAGGGTGGACAATAAACAGTCAATGCCATTTGGATGCCAATATTTGGATAGTACAGGCTCAGATAGTGACTTAGGAGGAAAAACACTCCTCAGCAGCAACATGATGTTGTCCAGGTTAGCCTTAACCTCCTCCCCACCCCTAACAAGGGTCAGAGTTAGTGCAAAGATTCCTAATTGAGGTTCAGCAGAGCTGGTAGATGAGATGGCAGCCAAGGATCAGCTGTGTCATGCCAAAAAGCAAGCAACAAAAATTCTAATCTTAGAACATCTTGATGATATAAGGAACCACAGTTTGAATAGCCTATTAATACAATTGTTGGAAACGAAGCATGTGAAAGACCAAGTTTGTGATATTATTACCATCAAAAATATATATTTGAGAGAAGAGGTAAAAGTGACTTTTAATGAAAGAAAGTTATTTTACATTAAAGGAGCATTGTGTCTTTGAGAAGAAAACTGAAGGGAATTGTTAATGACTGATGCATGGTGTTTAAGTAATGATGTCTTTGCTAGTTCTGTCTGTCTAGAAGGCTGTTAATCCAAGACACGTGGACTTTTAATATGAATATGCATTAAATAAAGATACATATTTTTTATTTTAAGACAATTTTTTTGGTTTTGTTGTGTGACAGTATATCTGAAGCAAAAGGTAAAGTTCACATGTATTGAAGCTGTCTCTCCAAGTATATTTTATTTATTTATTTTACATTTGTTGACCAGGATAGTCTAACTGGATATATGTCCATTTTCAGTAGAGGCCCGGGGAGAAAAGCTCCACATAAGCAAAATTTACAACTTCAGGTACAGATAAATAATTCTGTAACAACTTAAGGTACAGTACTATTTTGAGCTGAAGAATACACATTTTATATAGACAAATATTATTATTAAAGGAGCAGAGGATAAAAAACAGATAGAGCAACAAACTATTTTAAAGTGGCACACAATAAGAAAGAGAGGTGAAGAAAAAAACACAAATAAATGTAGCAGCTCAAGGAGCAGTATTTAGTAGAGTTATACCATTTATCCTATAGTAGCATAGCAACTTAAGGGAAGCATGTAGTAAGAAGTAAAAAGAAAGTTTATATGGATGTTTTTATGTGCTAAATAGATTACTGCTGCTTGCTAAGCAAGTACACAATTATAAAAAGAGTATGTGAATGCAACTGTTAAAAATACTAAAAAAAAAAGTAAAGGTGAGACTACTGTATGAGGCATGGAGAGAGTAGGAATCCAATTGCAAATGGTAATGAGGGAAGGCTACAGAGAAAGGGGTGGTAAGATTAGTCTGGGTTACTACATGGGCATAACCAGTGGTTACAAAGGTGTTGAGTTGTGCTTTGAACATTTTTATTTATTTATTTATTACTGAGGAGAGAGATGAGAGTTCAAAGGGAAGGAGGTTCCAGGATTTGTCAACAGTGTTGGCGAACGGAGAGTCACCGGCCTTATTTTGGATTTGACTGTGGATACCAGTACTTTATTGGCTGAGCGAAGGGTTGTCAAATTACTATAGGGGGTAAGAAGGCGAGTAAGTATAGGAGAATTTTTTTGGAAGATAGAGGATATTATGGGCGATAATAAGTTGTTTACTTTGGAGTTGATTATGAAGTTCTAGCCATCCTAGTTGTTTTAGGTTTTGACAGTGGTGACTTCTAAATGAGGAACCAGTAGCAAATCTGGCAATATTGTTGTAGGAGGTAGCTAGTTTGTTAAGGTTGTTTCTTGATAGGTTGGTATAGATGGGACAGGCATAGAGGAGGGTGGAAATTAGATGGCTGAGGGCAAAAGTATATATAGATTCAAAGCCATAAGTGAGTCAGGGTAAAGGGGCAGGGAATATTATATGACCCCATGTGACCTTATTTAGAGGACCTTTGTGTATCACTATTCTCCTTAATTACATTCAGTGACCCACCAACCCAAAGAAAGTATTTATCCTTAGTCATACAGTGACTATATGATGGAAGTCAAACTTGTAAAAGCAATAATTCCAGTGGCAACTACAATTTATTATGTATTCATTTGCACTACTAATCCATTTGGGAATAGTATTCAAGTCATTGTTTAACTAGACAATGTGAATAGTTAACTATGTGTAGTATTCAAACAAGTTATATTTCATGCATTATAAGTTTCTCCTGATTTTTTTTAAACTTTGTATTTTAGATTTTTAAACTTCACGTGATTCTTGCTTTGTTTCCACTAACTACAGATGAAAGTAGGGAATGGCTTAAAGAAAAAATTACTTCTCAGCTTTGTCATGTAGAAAGCTCCAGTTCTGAAATAGAGCTGAGTGATTCCAGTGATATATATGATACCAGAAGGAAAGACTCTTCAAAAGGAATGAATGAAGGAAATTATCATATGCCCCAGAAATCATGGACATCAAACAAAGGTATTAATCAGGGTGCTTTTATGTTAAGAAATAAAATATTTAGCACTCGAGCTATTGTTTGAAATTCCTCAGCATTCTTTATTCACAAGATAACATGCACTGGGTTGCTTTTTTCTTTACATTTACTAGAACATGAGTAACAGGAATTCAACAAAATCAGTAAAACCAGTTTTACTTGTTAACAATTCTGTTATTTATTTCAGATAAGAATGTGTCATTAGAAGGACACACTTTGAAAGGTTCCATCAAAATGATTAGCAAAAATGGCATCCCAAAGAAAAATAATCAATTGGAGAAACAAGAGCAAGCAGATGTTTGTGGAGAAACCAGAGAAGACAACGATCCCATTGAGGAGTGCAATAAAGAAGCAGCTGTTGATAAGCATCTACAGTCAATCTTTGACAACAGTGAAATGGAAACAAGCGATAAGACTTTGTTTTTTATTGGAAAATGCAATTATCTCCAGAAAGGTAATGTGAAAATGAAGGAAGCTCAATCTGTATATAAACAGAGCACTGACAAAATGAAAAAGATGCACAATAAGGGAAATTCAGAAAACGATCTGACTTATGATGGAATATCAGAGAAACAAGACAATCAAATATCAAATGAAGAAGTTAACGATATTTTACATTTGCAGCAGATGTTAATAAATTGTTTTGGGACTATAGCAGACAGACCCCAATTAGAAAGAGCTATGCATTCCAATATGAGCCACAAAGTCAAGAATGACACAAACTTGACACACTTACAAGAAAGTCCATCAACAACTGGCAATGATTTAAGCAAGATGCTACCCCATGAAATTATAAAAGAAAATACAGAAAACAAAGTTAAAAGCAATGACAGACAATCAGATAATACCATAAATGAATATGTTGACACCCAAATGAAAAGAATAAACAAAAATGTCACTCTGCTACAAGAACGACAGCACATCCTTAGTGATTTTGTTAAGAACAATTGTAAAGTTAATGAATTAGAAGAAAAGTTACAATCGACTGACTCAGATTCTTCCAGAAAAGATATAATAGTGGAACAAATGAATTATCAACTAAACAATAATGACAAAGAGGAAGATGGAGAAACTCTAAGGAAACAGGTAACAATTTTAAAAAAAGTTAACCATTGGCAACTGTTCATGTTAATGAGTCTTTTTTTTCATTGAGAGGACACGATTTAATTTTCTTCTCTCCTCTGAGTTGGAGGGATCTCATAGGTGACTAAATGTAGTAAAAGGCTTGATTTTTACTTTAAGCAGACCATTTTTTATAATTCTTTTGTTCTATAAACTTCAAAGAAGCTCCCCATTAATGAAATGAGACTCCGTGACTACTACTATAATTTTAAATATGCATTCTGTAGAGTTAATTCATATTACTACTTAAAAACTAATTCTATTATAGCAAGATCTGTTTATAGTAGTGTGTGCACAGTTAAAATGACATTTATTTTACTACAATGCTCAAGTCCAGAAACAAAACATCATTGTTATAAAAGAACCCGCAAGGGCTTCAATCTCAAATTTAATTATCCAAGAGTATTATTGTAGATTTAAAGATATGAAATATTGCTTCCTAGTTTTAGTAACTATGATTGCTGGCCCAGCAGTGTGAACAATGACTCTAGATAATGGTCACTGTTGATATGACACCACACCACCATGTGAAATAATGGAAAAAGTGAGGCTATGGATGGATGGATGGTCTACTAACCTCCAATGTTATCTGTCACCTAATAATTTTCCCCTTTCCAGGATAGTGGATAATATTAGAAATATCCCTTCCTTTGGTGGGTCCCATTTACCAAATGGGAATGCTTTAAAATAAACACACTTGAGTATCTCTGTAAAGGAATAGGCAATGGACTGGCACTAGTTTTGGAAGACCTGACTTCCTCAAGCAGGGGAGATTCAGTAACACTAATGTACTCAAAGCATGCACCCGTGCATTCAAATAGAATCTGCTCATCCACATTAAATACAATGTTAGCCTGTAAGGCTTCACTGGGAAGTAACATCTACAGTGCCTGTCCCCTGCTAATCCCTCAGAGAAAAAAGACTTGAGTCAGCCAATGGAGTTTTCCTCATTTCATTACGTGTCTGAAGCCAGACTGAGTAGTAGGCCTTGGTCCTCGGTGGCAGAGCTGATTGCCTTGTTCTCTCGCCATGATTCTTGCTGTGAATATAAATATTCTTCTCTGTTTCTTGGGATTGTAAGTTATCTTTATATCCTTATTTGCAATTTTGAATACAGATGCAGTGTTCTGCATGTGCAAAATGTGATCAAGAAAGTTACTATGGTATGTGAACACTTTATACTGACTAAACCAGAAATTATCTTCCATGCTATGCAAGGTTAAAAACAGTTTTTTGCAGTTTACATTAGAGTGCTGAATTTTTATATTTATTGTGTAATAAGGTTTTTGTGACTAGCGTATACAACACATTGATGGAAAGTAATATCAACAAATAATTTTGAATACTAAATGTTTACTTGCAACCTATATAGCAGTGGTATGCAAAAAATAGTTTCATCTTTTTTACAAGATGTAGGTAAGGTGTTTAAAACTGAAAAATAAATGTTATATTTATCATGTGCAATTACTATAAACTGTGCCACAGTAGGCCATGGTCCAAGATTACATACCCCAATTAGTTCCTGTTTATGGACCCCACTAAAATGTTTACATAACCTAACAAAACAAGAACTGCACTCAAAGTTCTATTTTGTGATTCCACCAGTTATGTTATATAAACAATGTTTACATCCCCTAGCATGCCCTGAGTTTGCTACATAGTTCTGCTTTTGAAAGAAACAGAACATGTCAGTTTGGGCAGCCCATAAAAGAAACCATGGCTGCGTTGACCATGCTTAATTATATAATTTTATGTCTAACTGTGGTAACAGCAAAACAGAATGCCAGAAGTAAACCTTAGTTAAATGTGCGCACACCCAATCAGTATAACAGCCTCACTAAAGTGTAAAATAATAAAAATAAAAAGTGATATTTACAAATAATATGTCAGGGTCCATGCAAAAAAAGGATGTTAATGTTTGAAAACTGCAGCAGTCAGCAGATTTTGTAACATTACCCAAAGTACTGACTACTTAGTAAGGCCTACAGTTTCAGCTTGTTGATCCAGACTCTCATCACCATGTAGGATTGCCAACCTCCGCCTAAATTAGTAAGTTCATATATTATAAAAGGGATCCTAGATGAACCCACTCCCAAGTTCTAACTCTCCAGATCAGCACTTTTAGGTGCTATAATAAAGGAAGCAATCTCAGCTCATAAATTGCAAGTGAAATTGAGAAAACAAATTACATTGGCACAAAAACATATAACGTTAATATGAAAATAAATTTTGCCATCTGCCCTTTCTCCTTTCCACATTCTGTACCTGATATAAGCTAGTACAGACATTAAAAATCTGAAGTTTTTCAGCTTTTGGACACAAATTTTCAGTCAACCAGTATCTATTACATATAATAAGGAATATATCCCATCATTAAACTTCAAAGTGTTGTTTGACATTTTTATTTGTCTACATACATCAGTGATGCTGAGGCACTCAGTCTCACAGGGTGAGATTTCTATCTTCAGGTACTATTAAGGATAAAACTTACTAGCATCATATGCTGAGATAAGGACAAGTACTTTTGTCTATTAACTACAAATGTTGTTTGGCAGGTTGAATAAATTAATATGCAAACATACAGATCTCATTTGCACATAAGTCTGAAATGTGACAGCAAAAATAGTTTGCTGCTTGACTGTCTAGCTCTGAGAATTAAGGTTATAAGCTGCTAATGAATTTCATCCTACTGTCCTATGTTTGGTTCCCTCAGTCTCCATTTGCCTACTGTGTAAATCTGAGTAAGCCATTTATTCAGACAGTGCACCCAGATCACCAAGAAAAGAGGTATTTTTACCAAGTTGGTTTACCTGGTCATCATACAAATAATGGGCAGGGGACACAATCTGCCAGTATTAGTTACTCATTTCTGTAGTTGACAGGTGCCAGTGCTGAATATTTGTTTTTGAGAATTTCCTGTCTGTAAGAAAGAGGTACACTTTGAGCAGCCACGGTGGTGCAGCGGTTAGCATTGCTACCTCATAGCAAGAGGTTCTCTGGTTCTATCCTTGGCTGGGGTGCTTTCTGTGCGGAGTCTGCATGTCCTCCCTGTGGTCACGTGGGTTTCCTCCTGGTGCTCTGATTTCCTCCCAAATCCCAAAAAGATGCTGTAGGTGGATTGGACACACTAAATTGGCCCTAGGTGTGTGTGCATGTGTGTGCCTTCTGTGGAAGGTTGGGCACTGGGCTGGCAACTCGAAACCATAAAACTCCACTGCCAATCACGAGCAGACAGGTGATCCGCTGTGGTGACCCCTAACCGGGAAAAGCCAAAAGAAAAAGAATAAGGTAAATTTGACTTTATCCTTTAAATCCACATACAAAACAATACTAGCCCCATGATCTGCACACTGGCAGGAAAATTGGCTATGCACATATGTGACATATGTGACAATGTCTGAAGTTAAGAGAACCATCTTCTACTTAAGACGACAATAGCTCTGATGTAAGTTACTACTTCCTGTCCTTCTAGATCCTACCACAACAGCATGCAGTTATGAGAGTAAGGGAGCCTAATTTCTCTGTGTTCAAACAACCTGTTAGGATACTATTGGATATCCTGTCTTTCAAAATCAGGTTCTAAAATAAAGGCAATTACCCCAATACATTTATTTTATTATGAAAATTCATTCATTCATTAATACATTGAGATAATCAGACTGTCTTTACAACCATCTAACTGTGTCAGTGGGAATCCCCTACAAGCCTCAAGTCATGCACATGGCACACATGATCCACAGGTGGAAGCTGAACTATAGAAATAGATGGTATGAGGTGTTTCTAAAGCCACCTTAATCTGTGCCACAACTTAATCTTTTTCATATTTTATGCCACATTTTGAGTATCACCAAGGAGAGTAATTTACTGTTATTGAGAACTGACTAATTTCAGTTTTCAAATTCTGAAATATATTGTTTATTAGTGTTCTGATCAGATTGGGATGATTAATGGCATTTTGATAATGACATATATTTAAGCCAGTTTTATAATATCTGAAGTATATATTTAGTTTTAACAGAGTTAATGTATATTGAATCAGATCTAAGACCTTATCAAAGTCATATGTTTACACAAGTCAGTAACCAAATGTAGATACTGAGACAGTGTCCTGTACATATATCCAATGCACGGAAAATACAGAGTTAAAATGCAAACTCCCATATTTTCATTATCCCTTTAAGAAAACATTGATCTTAATTAATGATCCTTTTCATGTCAACCGGATTGAAAATTATGCTTGCACCTTCACTAACGAATAAAAAGGTCAGGTTGAACTTCTTTCAACCTTGGAAATGAAAAGTAGACAACTTGCTTCTTTAGAACAGTAATGTCATCACTCCTATTGTTTGTTAACAAGAAAAAAATAATTCCACAGTATATTAATACAAATACAAGCCGAGGTGGTGCAGCGGTAGCATTGTTGCCTCACAGCAAGAGGTTCTCTTGTTTGATTCTCGGCTGGAGCACCTTCTGTGTGGAGTCTGCATGTCCTCCCCACGGTCGAGTGGCGTTCGAAAGACATGCGTAGAATGGCCGTGCCTTCATTGATGGTTGGGTGTCAAGCTGGCAGTGCCTGGCACCTCAGCACCTGTAAAAAGTCTGCACATCATTAGCAGACCAGAGTTCTGCTGTGGCGACCCCTAACCGGGAAATGCTGAAAGAAGAAGATTAATACAAATACAAATGCATACTACTAAAAACAAACTTCAGTCAAACTAACGAGAACATACTCATAGTTCAAACTAATCACAATATAGATTTCTAAACTATTTATTGATTAAGTTGCAAAGAAACTATCCTTTTATTGTGGACTTGAGTGAAAATTCAGAGTTAGAAGCACTGAACCTCAAGATCCCATACCACATGCTACAATTTGAAATGTATTTTTATATGAATTCCATCTTGTGTTTTCCGAACAAAACAATTTTCCTAACAGCATGGAATTGTGTGAAGAGTTTAGAATAAAATCACATACCGTCTATATTCCCTGTGATAATATTCTACACTAGCAAGCCTTTCTGTTTAAGTCCACATTGTTAAACAATGAAAATAACCTCTTATGCTCTCGATACTTGGGGTAAGGCACCAAAGTGCCCAGGTACGGTAACCAACCTTTACAGCCTGAGCTACTTATGACCTTTTCCAAAACTCACCATAATAAGAAAGCTAGGAGGCCTGGGTTAACCTTGTCAGTTCTGGTTCAAGGCTTCAGAGAGCACCCCAGCACTACTGGGCTACAACTCATACCACATGTTTCGGCCACAGAACACGGACCGAAACACAAAAGGAGGGGGTGTATCCATAGGTTCATAGGTTGATACTAGGCTATCTGCCCTAGGGCATTTATAAGCCTAGCCAGAGTATGTTTGCCTTTCGCCACCCTTTTAGATTAGTTGACTGTGCTTCTGTATAGTAGGTCACAGAAGGTAGCCCTTTTAAGGTTTGTTTGCTGTACCTCTGTCAAGCAGCGACACAGAAGAGATCCCAGGTGTAAAGTTATGATCTCCCATCCATTCGTCAAGACTTCTCTTGAAGAGGGTCAGTGAGGGGCTCTGCCTGACATGGATTGGGATTTTATTCCAGAGTGAGGGGAGCCTGTGAGATATGAATCTGTCCCTCCAGCATGTCCTATTTATTTCTGTGCTGAGGTTCAGGTCCCTGGAGCATGTAGCTGTAAGAGATTTAGATTTCCTGAGGTGAAGCATGTCCATTAATTCTGGGTTGGACATGGCCTTATACATCAGACACAGATCACCTCTGAGTAGGCGGTACACAACTGAGTAGAGCTGGAGTTTCTTTAGCCGAACTGCATAGGGCATCTGTTTGAGCCCCTTGACCCTCTTGGTGAGATACTTTTGGGGTCTTTCCAGTTGCTGAAGGTGTCGGGTAAGGTACATCCCAAATGGGGCATTGTACTCAATTATGGGCCTGATAAGTGATGAGTAGAGGGGCACAATGACGTCTCTTGATCTAGATGTGAACCCTTTCATGATAAGGTGGGCTATATAGAAGGTCTTTCTAACCACTTTGGCAACGTGATTGTCAAAGGAGAGATTGCTATCTACTTGAGTCCCCAAGTCCCTAATTACTTCTTCCAGATTAATGGATTATCACCTATGTGGTAATTTGTGGGCACTTTGTTTTTTCCAAAGGGGATAACTATGCACTTTTTGGCATTTAGCTTTAGGCCATGGCTCTGGCACCAGTTATCCGTCTCTGTGAGACCCTTTTGGAGGATGCTTGTGTCAGTCAGAGAGTCGATTATAGCACCCACTTTGCAGTCATCTGCGAACTTGGTCAGCCATAGTCCACCTGTGGTAGCCTGTACCTCGGAGAAATATATACCGAACAAGAGAGGTCCCAGGACTGAGCCTTGTGGGACACCACTTGTAACTGGTTTAGAGTCTGACATGGCACCTGCTATTCTGACCATGTGGGTTCTATCCCTAAGCCAGTTTGCAACCCATCTTGTGACATAGGGGTTGATATTTAAGCTGGTGAGCTTATTTATGATGCCCGAGTGGGGTATTGTATCAAAGGCCTTTGCGAGGTCCAGGTAGGCTGTGTGGACTACCTTCCCTTCATCTATGGCTTTGGTAACTGCTCCAAAGAAGTCGACCGGGTTCAAGAGGCAAGATCTGCCCTTAACGAAGCCGAATTGGGTAGGATCCAGTATCTGGAGGTTCCCAAAGTCTTTGTTTATGATTTCCATGATGATACGTTTCATAGCTTTGCAGACCAGGCTAGTCAGGCTTATAGGGCGATAGTTTCTGGGGTCTGTTGTGGCACCACCTTTGTGGAGTGGGACCACTGTTGCTGTACGCCATTCCTTGGGAACATATCCTGTAGTAAGGCTGAGATTGAACAGTGACTTTATAAGAGGGTTTAGTTCTTCTTGGAGCTCGTGTAAGACACAGCCCGGGACACCTTTGATGCTGTGTTTTTAGCTTTGGAGAGGGCAGCTCTCTCCTGTGCATCTGTGATCTCAGGAAGGCTACACTCTGTTGGGATAGACATTTGCTCTTTTGCGGGGGGGGGGGAGTTTGCACTGAACCTTTCTGCCAAGATGTTGACAATGTCTGTGGGTTCAGTGAATTTTTTGTCATTTTGCACTAACTCAGAGCATATCTGGGAGTTGCCTCCCAGGTTTCTGACATAACTAAAGAAGGCCTTGTGATTATCTTTAGTGTCTTGTGCAATTTTTCTTTCAAAGCTGGCCTTAGAAGATTTTATGAGGGATCGTAGTTTCTTGCTAGTACTGATCAGTGACGCCTTCCCTTTTTGGGATTTTGCTCTGTCATGTAGTAGCTTTCTCCTTCTGTTGTATAGCTTATTTATGGCTGGGGTCCACCAGACAGGTCTCCTGCCTTTGGAGGAGTGAATCTTGGTTTTATTTGGGATAGCATGTTCCATGCTTTCCTGTAGGTGTCCATAGAATGCTTTTGTAAAGGATTCTGCATTTTGGGCAGTATTGTCCACTGGCCCAGGGGCTTTGAAGGATTCCACCTCAGTTTTGAGAAGTGTGAAGTTTGCTTTTGAGAAGTTCTTCACCATGGTTTCCTTAGCTAGGGGTGGGAATGGAATATGGATGTCCAGTGAGATTTGTTTATGGTCTGATCTTACCAATGAGGGGTATACCTCTGGTGTGGAACATAGAGACCCCATGTTGGTGATGACCAGATCCAGTATGTTTTCCCCACTTGTGGGAGTGGTGACCAGTTGTTCCATAATATTTGAGTTTATAAATTCTAGGAACCGTTGGACAAAGGTGTTTTGGCTTGAGTAGTTTTCCCAATTGATGTTTGGGTAGTTGAAGTCACCCAATATAATAGTGTTTGGAGAGACCTTCATATTCTCCAGTGTTCTCAGGAAAGCCGAGTGAGGTTCCTGTGTTTGGGAGGGTGGTCTGTAGCAGGCTACAAACTGAAAGGCAGTTTTGCCCACTGTTAGTTGCACATGGATGATCTCTGAAGCTTTGTGCAGTGCCACTAGCCTGGAGGTGTGGGTATCTTTGATAAATATGGATACTCCCCCTCCTTTTGTGGTTCGGTCGAGTTTTGGGCCGGAAAGCATGGTATGAAGTATAGCCTGGTAATGCTGGGGTGCTCTCGGGAGCCTTGAACCAGGTTTCTGTTACTGCACAGATATTGATATTCTCCATAATGAGGAGTCTCTCGAGTGTGTGCATATTGAGGTTTAGACTTCTGGCGTTGAGCAGCATTACCCTGAGTTTTTTTTTCTTTGTGTTGTCTATGGGGATGGGTTTTTGTCTTTTGAGCCTTGCCTAAAAAAGGCACTATGGGGGAGGCAAGAGCCTTAGCCAGTATTTGAAAACCCAGGGGTGACAGATGCAAGTCGTCCCTAGTGAAGCAACGTGGCTTGTCAAGCATGTAATCCCAGACACTGGATCCCCTTTGAATGACACCTTTAGCCAATTGTTAAAATTGATCATTTTGTCTTTACACTGTGGCATCATTCTTGGTAAGGGTAAGATGCTACCCAAGGTCAGGGTCATACTGGCCTGGGCTACATGATCAAAGAGCTCCTGTACGTCTTTTTTCATGTAGTCCAGGGAGGTACGTCTCAGGTCATTCACACCAGCATGGACAATGATGGAGTCATACTTGTACTTGCTTTGGAGTGACCCGAGTGCTTGTGTTATGTGGTGGATCCTGGCACCCGACAGGCAGCTTACAGTGACCTTCTCCTTGTTCAGCCTGGTGAGTGGGACATCAGTGTGTCTGACAATAGAGTCACCTATTACAAGTGTATTAGGTGAGTTGTTTAGCCTTAAGAGCTGTGACTGTGTGACACACTGACTTTGTGAGCTATGCGCTACGTGGATATTGTTTCGTGGTAGGATGTCTGCTTTGGAGGTCTCTGCTGCTTAGGCAGATTTTTATTTAGAGCCTCCGAGTATGTTTTTGTGTGTTTATGTGTTTGGTTTGCTGATGCGATAGGTCTATGTGAGACTGGATATGTGGTGTGCGTGGTTACCTTCTCCTCCTGACAGGCTGTGCCAGTACTGGGTTGAGAGAGCTTAGCCTCCAGTTTGGCTATATGGTTGCATACATATATTTGAGCTTGTTGGGAGGAGGAGAGGGTGGTCTGTATACATAAGGCAGTTGTAACATTGCCTCAAGATTCCCAGATTCACCAGCTGGACTGGAGAGTAAACTCGAAACTGACCTTTGGACATGCCTGAATAATATAGGGAACTACTTATTGACTGATCAGAAAGAACCAATAGGGAGCAAGTGCTTTGAAGGAGTATAAGAGGATGTAGTGCTTTAGTTTGTGTTTACCTGTGAGATTACTTATACGAGCAAGTGCAGGGCTTTAGAATGAAAATAGAGTGCTTAATTTGAGATTTAGAGCAGTTCTAAGGAAAAAGGTGAAGAGTAGACTTTGTGGAGCCGGGAATAGATTAAGCTTGTTTAAGCAGTGCTGCCCAACGCTGCTCTGTGCGCAAGACCATGCTAAAAGAGGGTTGCAGGGTTTTAAGAGAAAGAGATCAAGGAGTTTAGAATTGACCCAAAATGGCCAATAAAACTACAGCTTCTAGGCAGTAACCACTCCTACAGGGACAGGCAGGCACCACTGCCACTGGTGAACACAGAGACTTCCCTTTAGTCCAAGCAAGCACTGGCCTCCAAGAAACTTACAAACAGTTCAGAACAGCAAATCTGTAACTGAACTTTCTAAAATTTCAGAAAGTGGGAAAAAAGCAAGATTTTTTTTGTTTTTTTTTTCTTTTTTCATCAAGGATTCTTTATTCATCAAGGATACCTACACCTGCAAGTTAGTGTCACAGCATGATACCTCTGAGATTGCCCATGTGCAACTAACATCAGGCAAATCTGCAATGCAAATTGTGGCCTGCTACAGATCACCCTCCATGACCCAGGATCACCACTCCACCTTTCTGGAGACACTTGAAAATATGAAGGTCCTACCAAACACTCTAATACTGGGCGATTTCAATTACTCTACCATTAATTGGGAAAACTACTCGAGTACAAACTCCCAGGCTCAGTGCTTCCTGGAATTCATCAACTTAAACGCTCTGGATCAGCTGGTAAACTCCCCTACCAGAGGTGAAAACATATTGGAACTGGTCATCTCCAATATGAGCGGACAGGTGTTCCACACCGGAGATCAAACCGTCACTGGTTAGATCAGACTATAAACTAATCCTTCTGGATATCCACACCCCACCACCACCCCCAACTAAGGAAACCACAGTAAAAAACTTTTCTAAAGCAAACTTCACCTTACTTAAGACAGAGGTGGTAAGTTTCACAGCCCCCACGCTAAAGGATAACGCTGCCCAAGATGCAGAAACCTTTACAAATGCACTCTATGAGCACCTACAAGGATGCATGGATCGTGCCATCCCTAGCAAAACCAAGACTTACTCCTCTAAGAGAAGGAAACCAGTTTGGTGGATCCCTGCCATAAACAAGCTATACAATAGAAGGAGGAAACTAGTTCAGAAAAAAAGCAAATCCCAACAAGGAAAGACATCCCTGATCAGTATCAGTAAGAAACTAAGGTCCCTCATAAAATCATCCAAAGCTAACTTCAAAAGAAAAATAGCCAAGGATTCAAAAGATAACCACAAAGCCTTCTTTAGCTATGTTAAGAATATAAGTGGCAACTCGCAGATATGCACTGAACGAGTGCAAAATAGCACAAAGTATACTGAACCTACTTATAGTGCCAACATCCTGGCAGATAGATTCAGTGCAAACTTCACCCCCCGCTCACCCCCAGAAGGGCCCACGACAATACCGGAAAAGTGCAGTGTCCTGGAAATCACAGACGCACAGGTGAAAAAGTACAGTTTTGTACCTGCCATAAATGTAAATGTTTGAGTGTTCACACTGCTGCAGTCATCACACTTGGGTTATCCTGCCGTCAGGCGGTCCCGCAGTCAGCTAGAGTTCCAAAGTCTTGGTCCAGTGTCAGTTGCTGTCGCTTCTTCCCTGACGTCAGTGCGCCAGGGGTATATAAGATGCATCCAATGCCATTTTCTTCAGTTTTTCTTGCCCCAGATGTCAGGTGTCTCCAATAGGTAGGCAATACATATTGCTAATAAAAAAAATATATATATAAAAATAAAACAATTCCTTCAGTTACAAGCAAATACACCACAAAGGTTGAATAGGATAGAAAGGTATAGATAACTCCAGCTAGTTCAGAGGGGATGGAGGGTGGGTAACCTGGACTGCAGCAGTGTGAACACTCGAACATCTACATTTATGGTAGGTACAAAACTGTACTATGTTCGTGTTACACTGCTGCAGTCATCACACTTGGGTTGAATCCCAAAGCTAAGGATGGGTGGTGGAACTAAACAGGGTTTGGTGAGGCTAGTAGGCCCTGCAGAACTGCAGTGGCAAAGCCAGCTCTGGTTTTAGAGTATAGAGGTAAGTGATAATGCTTGGTGAAGGTGTGCACTGAACTCCAAGTTGCAGCCTCCAAAATATCCTTGGTTGGTACCCCTCTGAGAGAGGCTGTTGCTGTTGCTCTAGCCCTTGTGGAATGGGGCCTGATGTTACCAGGCACAGATTTCCCATGGTGTGTGTAGCAGAAACGGATACAATGTGCTATCCATTTTGAAATGGTCTGTTTTGAGATAGCTTTTCCTTGTGATCCTGCAGCATAGGATACAAAGAGCTGGACAGATTTTCTGAAAGCCTTAGTTTTATCCAAGTAGTAACGTAATTGCCTGTGAATGTCCAAAGAGTGTAGGAGCCTTTCCCCTTTGTTCTGGGGGTTTGGATAAAAGGTGGGCAAATGAATGGTTTGGTTTAGGGCCACACTGGATACCACCTTTGGCATAAAGGAAGGGTTAGTTCATAAAGAGACTCTGTCTTGATGAAAAATGATGAAAGACTCCACTGCCATTAGGGCCTGTAGTTATGAGACTCTTCGTGCTGAATTTATTGCTAGCAGCAGGACAGTTTTCCATGATAGGAACTGTAGATCAGCTGTGAAAGTTGGTTCAAAGGGCGGTAGTGCAAGTTTTTCCAAAACAAAGTTGAGATCCCAAGTTGGTGTTGGTGCTCTCCGGGGTGGTCTTATGTTCTTAGTCCCTCTGAGGAACTGTCTTAGTAATGGATGTGAAAATATAGGAGGATCCATGTTGTATTGAGCTGAAATAGCTGAGGCGTGGATCTTAATAGATGAGAAGGAAAGTCCTTTGTGCAACATCTCAGTTAAATATTGAAGAATCTGAGGAATATTTGGTACAAGGGGATTTTGGCCTTTAGCCTGGTTCCAGGTGCAGAATCTTTTCCATTTGTCTGAATAGACTTTCCTGG
Source organism: Protopterus annectens (assembly GCF_019279795.1). Taxonomy (NCBI): domain Eukaryota; kingdom Metazoa; phylum Chordata; order Ceratodontiformes; family Protopteridae; genus Protopterus; species Protopterus annectens. Next base: position 310,160,035 of record NC_056750.1, on the reverse strand, counting down.
TGCTGGGCCTCCTGGCCTCCCGAATGATGTCCATCACAACTTTAGAGAGAAGCGTTTCCTGGTTGTTTAGGCAATTTGCCATGCAGCCAGATTTAAAGTCTTGAGCCGGCTGTGTAGAATCTGATTGTTTTGCTGAGTGAGCAGGTGAGGAATTGTAGGTAAAATCCATGGTGGGCCTTGAGCCATGTTCCTTAGTATTGGATACCAGTGTTGGCATGGCCAGTCTGGAGCAATGAGTATTATTTGTGGCCTCTCTAATCTGGCTTTCAGCAGCACCTTTGCCAGAAGTGGCATTGGAGGAAAGGCATACACTGCCAATGTTTTCCAACTGAATGAGAGGGCGTCCACTTTCCAAGCTAGTGTGTGATATGTCCTTGTGCAGAATTTCCATAGTTGGTAGTTTTGGGGGGAAGCAAACAGATCTATGTCTGGGCTCCCCCATTTTTGAGTTATCATTGCGAATACTTGTGGATCTAGTTTCCACTCGTGAGGATCTATGATGTTTCTGCTTAGATCGTCTGCCAATGTGTTTTTCTTTCCTGGCAGGAATTGTGCTTGTAATTGAACTTGGTAGGTCAGTGCTGTGTTTCACAAGGTCATTGCTTGTCTGCATAGGGGGTAGGAGTGTGTGCCCCCTTGCTTGTTTATGTACCACATCACTGTGGTGTTGTCCGTCTTTATTAGGAGTTGTCCTGGATGTAGGAGGTCCTTGAAAGCTTTTAGGGCATTTTGTACAGCTAGCATCTCTTTTTGATTGATATGTAGATGCCTTTGGTCTGCAGACCATTTGCCTTGAATACACTGTCCTGCCATGTGCGCTCCCTAGGCATAATCCGATGCATCTGTTGTTATAGTTTGCCTGGCTGTGGGCAAGGTAAAAGGCTGACCCTTGTTGAGGTGACATGCCTGAGCCCACCATAGAAACTCCTGTTGAAGCCAGGGTATGAGTGGAATTATTGTTTCCAAGCTGTGGCTGTGTTGAGTCCATACGCTTTTCAGATACCATTGTAATTTCCTCATATGCAGTTTTGCAAATGGTATTAGAAGTATGCAAGATGCCATGAATCCCAAGGCCTGCAGAATTTTTCTTGGAGGGAGTTGGGACTTTGTTGCCATCATTTTGAAGTGTTGAGTCAGTTGCCCTTGCTTGTCTGGCATGAGATAAGCCATCTGGGCCGTTGTATTTAAGCTGGCACCCAGGAATATTATGTCTTGTGAGGGCACTAGTTTTGACTTCATTTCATTTACTGTGTACCCTAGGCAACTTAGTAGGTTTTTGACAAATGCCAGATGCTTTAATAGAATGTCCTTGCTTTCTGCTTGAATAAGGCAGTCGTCCAGGTATGGATATATTTGAATCCCTCTTTGTCTGCAGTATGCAATTACTGGTGCCAGGCATTTTGTGAAGATCATGGGTGCAGTAGATAAGCCAAAGGGCAGTGCAGAGAATTGGTAATGGGTTGAACCTGCTATAAATCGGAGGTATCTTCTGCAATTTTGTCTGACAGGGACATGCATGTATGCCTCCTTGAGGTCCAACGTTACTAGCCAAGCCTTCTTGCCCAGCAAGGGAAGAAGTTGCTGTAGTGTTAGCATCTTGAATTTGGGTACTTCCAGGTATGTGTTTAGAATTGAGAGGTCCAGAATGGGTCTCCAGGCTTTGTCCTTTCGGGGAACTAGAAACAGTCTTGAGTAAAATCCTTGTCCTTGCTCCTGTGTAGGAACCTGTTGAATGGCTCTCATGTCCATGAGAGCTGAAATTTGCTTTTGAGCCTCTGCCCATTGATTTGGTGGCAGGTTTGGCATTCCTTTTGTCCTTGGCAAAGTGTGAAAGTGGAATCTGTATCCTTGAGATACAATATTTAGGACCCATTTGTCTTTTGTGATGATGTGCCAATTGTCTGCAAAAAGTGCTAGTTTTCCCCCCAAGGGAGCTGCCAAGAGGGTTTTGCTGGGAAGTCTGAGGGGTAAGTCATTGTGTTTGTCTTCTGGTAGTTTGAGACCTGTCTTCTCCTCCTTTTTGGGTTGTGGCACCCCATTGTCGAGGTTGGTAAGAGCCTTGTGACTGGCCTCTGCCCCTTGGGCATCTGTATCTGCCCTTCTGTGGTCTGGCAGAACCTGGAAAGGACCAGTTTTTGGTTGGCCAATTTCTGCTGAAACGAGGGGGTTGAACCTGTAAAAAATCCTTGACCGTCTGCATAGATTTTGCCTTATCCTCCATTTTCTTTAAAACTTCTTCTGCTTTTACACCAAATAAAACATCCTGCTGTAAAGGTGCATCCAACTTTGCTTTAACATGATCAGGTAAAGTTTGTTCTTTTAACCAAGCATGCCTACGTATGACAGACCCTGTCACTGCTGCTCTACAAGAAGCTTCCAATGAATCAAATCCACATTGCAAAGTATGTTTTCCCACTTGTTCAACTGCATGCAACAAGTCTTGCATTTCCTTGTAATCAGGCTGTTCTATATGTGTGATCTCGGAGCCTTTTCTTAGAATCAGAGTAATCCTGGCCTTCCCAGTGGAAATGTTCCCTCATGGTATGTAAGGTTTCCCCAAAAGAGTAGTCTTCTGGGGGAGATGCAGAAGATAGACTCTTCAGCATCAGAGTCTTCATAAGGGGGGGAAAGAAATATTCCTGTTCCTCAGAAGAGTCTGAGGAAATTGAAACCTGGTCAGAGGAAGCGCAATCCTCCTCCTGTCTTGGCCTTTTATCAGGAGAGGGATGGGAACACCTGATTAGGGTAATTAAGTCTTCAGCCATCTTTAGCATCTGTTTCTTAGGCATGGGGCCTTGTACTGGAGACTGCTATACAGTCTTCTTTGTTTTTAAAGAAGTTTTCAGCTTTGCATAGGATTTAATAGTGAGTGTAGTCGGTCTGAAGACACCTTCTGCAACTGAAGGCGTTTCAACTGCACCGGAATCTCCTTCAGGCATGGAGTCGGAAGGGCCTAAAGGTAAAGGTTGTGGAGGCCCAGCAATCTCCACTTGTGAATCGGATGTCGCCTGGGGTTCTAAATCAGCGGTCATCAGGGGCTGCGTAGGTGCCTCACTGAAAACCAGAGAACTGGCGACTGGCCTAGCAGAGGCCTCGGAGTCTGGTTTGGGTCTCTGCTGCCTGTCCTTATCTTTGCATTTTTATGCATTCCGGTCGTCGGTTGCTCCGACGGCATGGTATAATTAAATTTCCTACCAAAATAATGTCAGGCGAAATCAAACCGACGTTTAATAGTTCATTTATTAAACCTAGCACAAAACCGACAGCCTGTGACATCGTGATCTGGGCCTAGGCAAGGAATACAATAAGAATAAAAGTCCTTATGAGGTATTTGCTTCCTACAAGAAATGCAATTGTTAACTTTTTCTGACATCGACTGAGGCAAGAAAAGGTTTCCCAATGGGGTACTTAGCTTTATTGAAGACTTCGGTCTGAAATTCGATTTGAAAATCTCAGGATTCGGCCGACCGGCACTTTCGAACTGCTTCTGCTTCGGGCACCGCGCGGCAAGAAAGGCTGAGAAAATGGCGTTGGATGCATCTTATATGCCCCTGGTGCACTGGCGTCAGGGAAGAAGCGACAGCAACCGACGCCGGACCAAGACTTTGGAACTCTGGCCGACTGCAGGACCGCCTGATGGCAGGATAACCCAAGTGTGATGACTGCAGCAGTGTAACAAAATGAACATCAGCCCTTTCAAAAGCCAAAAACACAGCATCAATGGGGCCAGATGGTGTCCCAGGCAGCGTCTTGCATGAACTACAGAACAAACTAACCCCCCACCTAAACACGCTGTTCAACCTCAGCCTTTTCACAGGCTACGTGCCCATAGAATGGTGCACAGTAATGGTTACTCCTCTCCACAAAGGAGGGGCCACAACTGACCCTGGTAACTATCACCCCATAAGCCTGACTAGCCTGGTCTGCAAGGATATGGAGCGCATTAACAAAGACACTGGGAACCTCCAAACACTTGACCTGACCCAGTTCGGCTTTCTTAAGGGCAGATCATGCCTACTAAACCTTGTTGACTTCATCGAGACAGTCACCAAGGCCATAGACGAGGGAAAGGTGGTTCAGACAGCCTACCTTCACCTCACCAAGGCTTTTGACACCATTCCCCACTTGGGTATTACAGAAAACCTCCCCAGCCTGAATATAAACCCCTACGTCACGAGATGCGTTGGCAACTGGCTTACAGACAGAATTCACATAGTAAGAATAGCAGGCTCCATGTACGAATCTAAACCAGTCACAAGTGGTGTCCTGTAAGACTCGGTCCTGGGACCCCTACTGTTTGGCATATACTTCTCAGAAGTACAGGCAAACACAGGAGGACTATGGCTAACCAAATTCGCCGAGGACTGCAAACTGGGAGCCATAATTGACTCTCTGGCTGACACGGACATCCTCCAAAAGGGCCTTACTGAGACAGCCACCTGGTGTCAATGTCATGGCCTCAAGCTAAATGCCAAAAAATGCATAGTCATCCCATTTGTGAAAAACAAAACACCCACAAATTACCACATAGGTGGCAGCCCCCTTAATACAGAAGAGGTAATAAGAGATCTGGGGACCCAGGTAGATAGTAATCTCTCCTTTGACAATCATATTGTCAAGGTAGTAAGGAAATCCTTCTATGTGGCCCATCTAATTACTAAAGGGTTCGCATCTAGAAATAAAGAGGTTATAGTGCCCCTCTACTCATCACTCATCAGACCCATCATAGAGTACAATGCCCCATTTGGGATGTACCTCACAAGACACTTCCAACAGCTGGAAAGACCACAAAAGTACCAGACCAAGAGGATTACTGGCCTCAAACATATGTCCAATGCAGCCTGACTGAAAAAACTCCGGCTGTACTCAGTGGCATATCACTTACTCAGAGGTGATATCTGCCTGACTTACAAAGCCATGTCCAACTCAGAATTGATGGACATGCTCCACCTAAAGAAATCAAAGTCACTGCGAGCCACGCACTCTAGTGAGCTAAACCTCGCCTCAACAATCAATAGAACATGCTGGAGGGATAGATTCCTGTCACAGAGACTATCCATGCTTTGGAAAAAAATTCCAAACTACATTAGGCAGAGCCCCTCACTAACACTCTTCAAGAGAAACCTTGATGAGTGGATGGGTAACAGAAAATACACCCCTGGGATCACTTCACTGGCTCTGCTTGACAGAGAATCAGTTATTTAATCAATGGGGTGGTGAAAGCTGACACACTCTGGCTAGGCTTATAAATGCCTTCGGGCAGACAGCCTAGTACCTGCCTATGAACTTGTGAATATTGTCTTGTTCTCTGATGCAACCAGCACAATATTGCCATAGTAATAAGTTGTATGCTCACAAAAACTATTCTAACACATCTGCTACAACATTCAGTAACAGCAGATACACTGAATATCTCTGTAATATTGATCAGTAATTAGCTCCTATGCTAAGACTTATGCTCCACCTAAAGAAAACCTTATCCCCTCGACCCACACTCTATAGGGATCTAAACCTCACCACAACAATAAATAGGATGTGCTGGAGGGATAGATTCCTGTCCCAGAGACTTCCCATGCTTTGGAGCAAGATTCCAATCTACATTAGGCAGATCTCACTAATACTCTTCAAGAGAAACCTTGGCGAGTGGATGGGAAACAGAAAGTTTACCCCGGGATCACTTCAGTGGCTCTGTTGGACAGAGGCACAGGGAACTAATGTAAGGGGGCAGCGAAAGCCAACACATTCTGGCTAGGCTTATAAATGTCTTCGGGCAGACAGCCTAGTACCTACCTATGAACTGGACTAATAACACATAGGACACTGTTATTTGTAGTTTACCATCTATAACTTATGCTTGAAAACATTGTCAGATCTCACTGTCAGTTTCACTGATAACATTTACACTGTTGATTTTTTTTTGTATTCTTTAAGCCTTGCTTTTCATCAGAATGTGTATCTTTTACAATCTTTTCATTATAAAAGTTTTTGTAATTACTTCCTTTTTAGTCTACTGTATTAGTAGTTTTTACTATTTTTTTTTTTTACTAATTATTGAATTCTTGTATTACAGGATTCCTAACAGCATGTATATTTTTTCTTTCAGTCTTAATGTTTAGCATTTCCTGTCAACTATTTGCTTATCTACTAACATTTCTATTGCATATTATACCACATAAATGACTTATGTTACAGACTGGTTTTTAGCAGTTGAGTTTTTCTGTTTTTTATTTTTTTTTTTATTTGTGATTTTTTTTCTAGTTCTAAACTGTAGTTACATGTACTGTATCTATCAATATTTTAATTTGGTAAATATTTTTTCATGCATGATTATATGCCATATGGCCAGGGTTAAACTCAAGACAGGGACAAATAAACACACCAAGACAAACTCGGTCACCATGATCAAAAATCACACACAAGAGGACACCAGGAACAATCAACTAACTGCTCAGTCAAACTTCAAACATGCAACAAAGATCATAACTCCAAGCCAAACACACACAGCCCACACACACACAGCATAAAAGACACAGTAGTCAGACCACTCACCCAAACACCATGCCCCACCACTGATGCCATACAGACTCCTACATAGACTCACTGCCTGTCAAGTGCCAACATCCACATATACAGTCAGTCACAGGTCAGGTGCCAGAGTCACAATAGGGCACCCTGAACCAGGATGAATGTGAAGACCTGCATGACCCTCCTGGACTACAACAAAGACTGAAGAGGACCTCCAGATTATGTCCATGGCACTGGTATGCAGTATCCTATACAGAGCCAAGATGATCATCACCAACAATTGACTTAATCTCTGGCTTCAAGATGAGGCTTAATTTCTGATGGCACAATACGGAATGATGATTCATGTCTGGGATCCAGACTCTGTCTGGAGTGGATACATGTTGCACCAGTAAACTCTTTCAGGATCCACCCCGGTTGCCACTGATCAAATTCTTAGGCTTTACCCACCTGGCAAAGCAGGCTTGGACCCAGGTTCAGGCCTGCACACTCTATATAGCAAACAACCTACCAATTTAGAATGCTAAACCCTGAAAAGACAACATGGAAATGCTGCTCAATGCAAAAGTTCAACTCCCAAGATGCACGACTCTGGAACCTTCTGAATGGAGAAAGCAAGGCTCTGTGCTGTGATTTACACTTCTCAGTATGTTCTTGACTGCACCCTGTCACTATCAAAAACCACTAATATCCCAGCTGCCCAAAACTGGCACTCATACAAAGCCTTCATCAACATCCGGGGAAGGGCCCACAACACCTCCACCTCCAAAAGGAGGAGGTAGCCTCACCGCCATCCAGGTGCACCTAACCTGCTCTCGGACCCCTCTGCAATTTGACACATGTAACCTACCTCAGGCATCACCAGAAGCCTCTAGAAGCTTTCCAGAATTCCAAAGAGGTACTCACTCAGGAACAAATCACATCAGCTTAATTATAACTACTACTCCATATCCAGCTCCAACACACTCATCTCTCCAACAGGTAGCCTAAGCATCATACTTCCTAATGCCACTGAACAACTAGTAGAACAACTAGTCACCATCCCCAATACATACTAGATCTCATTATCACAAACATAGGACAAACATGGGGACAAACGGAAGTATATCCATCATTGGTAATCACAGTCACAAAAGAACATACACTAGAAGTCCATATCCCCATCCCACAAGATCCAAGACAAATAAGACAGTGAAGAACTTCTCAAAGGAAGATCTAAGACTTAAGACTAGTGTGGGTGTAACATTCAAGCAAAGCCCTCGAAACCACTAAACCTTCCACCAAGAATTCCACCACTATGCAAATTCCTTCACCCAAGACACTGAAGGACTCACAAAATCCAGGAATCCCCAATGACAGCCAACCCTAAAACCACCAAACCAGTCTGGACAGTCCAGGGACCCCAGCTCTGGTGGAAATAAACAATAAAAAAAAGGCAAGCAAAATAGAAAAAAAAGACTAACCCAAGAGATTAAAAAAATAAACCAAAAACTACGATATCACTCAAAATATATAACAAAAAAAAAATTGATCAAAAATATAAAAAAGACACAAAAGACCTTTTTAATTAAATGCAGCTACACATAGAAAACCTGAAAGGAAAAAACAGCTATATGTAAAGAATTAGGCAAAAATTTAAACCAAATCACTGAACCAACAATCACTGCTGACATAAATATTGTAAAGGGTTCTCCCCCAACCCCCAGTTCAGTAAATCAGAGCAGCGAAATGTAGCCTCCCAAACATCTAGCCATCCAAACATCAAAATCTCTACAGCCATCAACTGCTCTCCAAGCAAACTGCTCAGTCCAAGGACACAGCACAGGTGTCCCAGCATGTCTGCTCAGGCAAACTCAATTTCTTATTGTCCCCCAATTAAACCCCTGTTTACTCTCAGTTCACCTCAGGATACTGCACAGAATCAGTGATGGGTGTGCACTAAGGTCTGTGGTCCCACTTCACCTACTGATCGACTCTGATACCCCCTACCTGGAAGGCCTCTCAAGCCAAAGCTCAAGGTCCAAGTGGAGAGCTTCATAATAGAACTCATGGACTCATAGACAAAGACATAGGGGACTTACAGACATCAATCAAACCCAGTTTTTTGTTTTCAGCAGATCGTGCCTTTTAAACTTGGTTGACTTTTTGATTGATCAGGCCAGGGTCATTGATGAGGGCCGTCACACAGCAGCCCTTGACCTTGCACAAAGCTTTTGACGGGTATACCCACTCTGGTGAAATCCTACCAGCCTAAATGTAAACCCGTGACATCACAATCACAAGATGGGTTGCACTAAGTAACCAGGAACCCCCCAGGTTCAGAGCTGGGCGCCATGTGTCAGACTCCAAGCCTAAGTGGTGGTGTCCCACAGGGCTAGTCCTGGCCCCCTTGTGTTTGCATCTACTTTCAGAAGTACAGGCAAACGAAAATTGTATTCAGACCAGTTCACTTATCTGGTCAAGAAACGTGAAAATGAAATTAAATAATAAACAATTATGATATCTAATCTATCTTTATAGTTAACAGTATGGAATACTTCTGTGCCATCTTGAAGCAGAAGAATCCCACCTTTGAACTTAGCAGCCTAATAAGCAATGATCTTCTGCTTAATAACTGACTTCTGGGCCTTTTTCTTGTACCATACAATGTAGATTCTTGGATTTTCTCAAGACACAAAAAAGCAAATCAGCCAAAACAAAGATTAAAACCTCCCACAACACACACACACACACACACACACACACACACACACACACACACACACACACACACACACACACACCACACACACCAGACCTCTCAACTGTCTCTGTTTTGAAGGAACATTCCTATTTTTAGGCTGGATTTATCCCTGTGCAGATGTCCCTTTTTTTTAAGGTATGTCCCTATTCTCAGGCTTGATTTATCCTTACACAATTTTCTGAATCCACTTCATCACATCTGACTTTTAAAACAGTCCAGTACACTGAAAACCACACTAAATGACTAACATACTAGTGACATCAATCTTTTAAAGAAACAGAACACACAACTTACCTCTCCCTTTCCTGAAACAAAAGTAAATTACTTTTCATGATAGAATTTTGCAATATAGTTCATTAAAATCTACAGATGTTACACCGCTTGTTTGATAATGTTCTTATATTTCCATCATTTTTGTTGCTTTTTGTATTTTTTTTTGTATCCCACATTCCTTTTGGAAGCAGAAAAAAGTATGCGCCATTTGGTATTCAAATTTTATGTTAATTAGCTGCCCGTGTTTTAGCTAGCTGTTCCTACTTTTCAATGGGCTTTTTTCCTATTTTTAATGTATTTTGGTTAAGAGATATGAAACACACACACACCAAGATCTGGCTTAATGTACTATTCTTCCACTATTGCACAACAATTTAATACACACATTTACTGACTATCATCATTTTGCATCTAACACAGACTGTTTCAGATTTTCTTACACTACCATCATTTGAGAAATGGACCTCAAATCTTCTGTCTGAAGAAATAAAAATAATTTAAAACAAAGCAGACTGGCATTTCTTCAAGGATCTTGAAAACTTATAACACCTGGAATATGTAATAAAACCTGTAGCAATGAAATTTAATTACTGGTATTCTGTTCAATCTTATGACATTTTCTGTACTTTTAACAATGTTTCTGCAGGAATGCATACTCTACCTTTACAGAGAATAGTATGGAATATTTCTGTGGGATATTGAAGCAGTAGGATTTTACTTTTGAATACACATGGAAACATTGATCAGTCTGCAATGATTACTACTTTTGTATACAGATTCATCCTAATGATGTGCTCCCTTCTGTATAGCCCCCAGATTCTGAATTACATATGTTATTTTCTCTCTGTTATACAAAATAAATTGCAGTTTCTACAATGAACAGGAATTAGGCCAGATATATAATTATTACATTCATTGAGTGCAAAACATCCCTTAATCAAAACATTTTGTTTAAAGAGTGTCTTATTGAACTTAAATTATCCCCGGAGAAAGCCTTGTATTCTTTTAAGAACTAATCTTGACTTTTAAGATGGTGACTAAGTATAAACGATAGACCTACCTGATTCTCTACCATTTGCTGTAATGACACCTCTGACAAAAGTGACTATTAATTAGTTAATTGAATTATAATAATCCATTTACCTACAATCCACAGAAATATTTTAGCTTGATTTATTTATTTTAATATTCTGCTTGCCATTCTTGGCATACTAGTCAGGTCAAACAAACTATTTTAGCCTTTGGTCTAAAGAAAAGTATGATGAGAGAAGTGACTGTATCAGTCTCACCAGGAATCCTGCATTTTATTTCCAAACCTGACATCAGAAAACTGTAAGGCTGCATCTAACTACCTAATCCTCATGTGATGGGTGTAATTGTGTACAGTCTTGAAATTTACACCCACCTTTAGCTTAATATGCAATAACATTTGCTCATATGAATTCTCAGGGTTGTGTATCACCACACTTACTAGTGACTGAGTATCAGAAAAGATATATGCACAATGACAACTTTGTTTTACAATGCACCTAATATACAGTGGATATAAAAGGTGTACACACCCCTGTTAAAATGCCAGGTTTTTGTGATATAAAAAATGAGACCACAATAAATAATTTCAAAACTTTTCCCACCTTTCATGTGACCTATAACCTGCACAATTCAATTGAAAAATCTGTTAGGGGAAAAATATAAAAAATAAAAAACATACAATAAGCTGGGTGCATAAGTGTGCACACCCTTAAACTAATACTTTGTTGAAGCACCTTTTGATTTGATTACAGCATTCAGTCTTCTTGGGGACACATCTAGCATCAATTAGAGACAAATAAAGTTCAGCTGTCCTAGTAGGATTTTCCTGACATTTACTGCTACAGCAAAACAGCAAGTTAAGCTGGTCGCAAAAAGCTTTCAAATGTGATTGTTGAGAGACATCGTTGAGAAGGAGAGTAGAACAAAAATTTCAAAAGCAACACACCACAGCATTGGATATACCAATGTAATAAAAAAAGTAGAAAACATGGGACAACGTGACAACAGTGATGAAAAGGGTCAGAATTGGAAAAAGAAATGGAAAAAACCTCAAAAAAAGATGAAGAAGAGCTGCCAAAAGAGACACACAGCAACACTGACTGAAGGAGCACTAAAAGGGAATACTGCTTGTACTACATATATAACATAATCTCTCATCTTCTTCATCTTCTTGGACTATTCATATGTCAGGTTGCAATAAAGCCTTTTCTTACACAGAAAATCATCCAGGCCAAGTTAAATTTGCAAAACAATATATCAAGTCTCCAAAGCATGTGAGAGAACGTGGTATGTGGTCTGATGAGACCACTTTACTTTTTTACAATTCCAACCAAAGGTTGGCTGCTTACAAAAACACTTTGCATCACCACAGTAGGACACCATCCCCACGGAAGCATGGTGGTGTGTGTATCATGCTTTGGGGGTTGCTTTTCACAGCTGGAACTGGGGCTTTAGTCACGGGAGGGGATTATGAAATGAATCCAACCAGTCACTGTTTTTTCCCAAACCAACCTTCAGTCGTTTGCTGAAAGAAGATGAAGAGAGAATTTCACCCTCTCATCGACAAATGACCCCAAAATGTACATCAAAAATCAAAAAGAATGGCTTCACCAGAATTAAATTAAAAAAGTTTTGAAGCTCAGCCAGAACCTAGACCTAAATCCCAAAAAATCTGTGGATGATGATGAGAAGGGCTGTGCACAAGAGATGCAATCTGACAGATTGCACATCTTGCCAAGTCAAGATGTGCTTCAACAAAGTATTAGTTTAAGGGTGGGCATCTCTTGTGCACAGCCCTCTTCAGGTCATCCCACAGATTTTCTATTGGATTTAGGTCTAGGTTCTGGCAACCTGGCATTTTAACAGGGGGTATGAACACTTTTTATATCCACTGTATCAGCAAATTTAAGTGTTATGTCTGATTGTGTTGCCACTAGATAAAAAAATTCTGCAGACATTTGAAAGAGTTAATTAACTATGGCTTTTCCTTGTAGCTTGAAATACTAGGATTAATACATTGTACATTATGAAAATATCTGGTATTGTGAGCAAACAAACATTTCTTCACTCCTATTTTGCAAAATGTGCACTTTTGGACAGAGCAGTTAATAGTCAAACCTGAACCGTAAACATTTGTAATAAAAAAATGATCAAGTGTCATTAACATGTATTTTAAGTCATTTTATTACATTTTCAAAACAAAATATCATGCACATCAAGAATGTAAATAAATTCAACTCTTTGCAACATGTATATACACACAGTAACAGAAGTAAACATTTGAACATCATGTACATAGTTACAAATAACCAAGACATGTTCTTTCCTCCACATACATGATTAGCAAACCTGAACATTATTCCTCTAATATAGCTTATAGTCTTTTAGTTTTGTTAAAATCTCAGATATCTTTCTGCAGCATTCAATTTTAATAATGATCAACTCTTCTAATTAGCTTCAAATACTCCACATGCAAACTCCCCACTTTTACAGAGCAAGTCATTCTGCATTTCCTTGCTATGACCATTTTTAGTATAAATGCCACTAGCATTTAAGTGGTCATTTCCTCCTTACTTCAACCAATGCTTCCAAGGATGACTTTACGCTTTTCCAAATATCTCATTTCACCCTTGAACTGCCTGCCTTCATCTTCTCTATGCTGTCCTATACTACCAAAACATGTGAATTACTCCTGTGTCTTCACCTCCGCAACTCCAACATTTCAATTTATTAGTTCCTCTATCACATAAGAAGGATTGTCATCTGTTGATTCCATACACACAATCATTTCCTAAGATAAAAGGCTTTTTCATGTAAGTTTCCAATTCTCTTTATTTCCTCAGTCATATTCCCCAAATCATCTGGATTCCCTGTAGTCTAGATCTTCTTTTAGAACTTCTATGCTGTCTCCAGATCTTCTTTTAGAACTTCTAGGTCATCTCTACTTGCTCCATGGAGGCTCTCTACATTTCTTCCCTTGTGCAGTGCTTGGGCATTTAGCTTATATCTTCATCAATGTACTAAAAGTGAAGTTACATTGATGCCTAAGCTGGGAACAGTTTCATATTTCCTGGGGATGAAGACCTCTTTACCCTTAACTGTACCTATCTATATATACCTGCTTCATCCCATATTTTTATCATATATAGGAATTCTAGCTTTAACAGCTACCTGATTCCAGATCCCCTTGTAAGCAGGCACTTTGCAGCACTTATTTCCTAGTTGCTTAAGCTCTGTCTCTCAGTTTTCCCCAAGTGTCCATCATAAGTTCTCTTTCTAGAGAACCATACAGTCCTCTCCCCATAACCCTGAAGCTATACTCTCTTCATCAGTCTAATCTGGTTTGCTATATTAAATGCTACGACCTATAAAGGAAGCTGTATAAGACCCCATCACTCCTCAGCGGACAGAGTTAGGAGTTTTTGTCTTGGAAATCTCCATTGGCTTGCTTAACCAACATACTTCTCAAGTAGGGCCTGAACCTTATCTATGAAGAGGCAGCCAAACAGTACTGGGGTATGTCTTGTGACATGTATAATCTAAGGGAGAATGATAATCAATATCGCATTTATTTTGACAACCATTATGTATGTGCTACCACCTCCCTTATGTAAGAGTTTACTTAATTTCTAATCAAAATTCTCAATGTTTCTTATATCCATCTCTTCATAAGTATGGCCCACTTCTATGTAGGTGGGAAACTCTACCTCCTGTATATCAACAAATGCTCCTCATCCCTCTTCTCCCATTCTGACCAGCACAGTTTTATTACAGTTCAGTTACAGTCCTGATACTTTGCTAAATCTGTCCAATCCAATGGTACTGGCAAAGTCTTGTCTAAGGTGTTTGCCTTACAAACACAAGGCACAGGGTTTGAATCTCACAGGGGATAACTGGCTAGGCTTAAAATGGCTCGCAAGGGCAGTTAGCCTAGTACTAACCTATGAACCTATGTATTTGGACATTAAAAATATAGCCATTAGCATACAGCTGAAACACGTCCTTGGCTTCTGTTGTAGAGCATCATGAACTCACAAAGACATCTCTTCAATTCCTAAGAGAAACAATCTTGATGATAAACAACAACCCTGCCTAGTCCCTTTGAAGGTTTTTACTTTTGTAGATAGTCTTTCCATTACTAAAACATCTAACAGGAAGACCTAATATACTATATCAAAAGCTGTTTTTATATTGATAAAACTACTACAGTGTAAAGATATATTACTCAATGATTTTCATGAAAACTAGCCAAATTCCACCAGTTATATATATATTCTGACTGCCTTCAAAAATCTATTTTGTTATGGCCTTGAAAACCTGGGTAAGACACCATCCAACCTTTTTGTTAGTATTATTGCCAAAAATGTTGTGCCCAAATTCAAAAGTGAGACTGGCCTATAATAAGCCAAGTCTGTTTTGTCTCCATGCCTTTTCTTTATTAGAATTATTCTGGCATGTTTCATGTCACCTGGGATAGTTCTGTCCTCCAAGTTTGATTACAGTATTCTGATAAGATAAGGGCAATGCCTTTTTCCCCATTTATAAAGTTCTAGGGGAAGTCTATCTTAACCGGGTACATTCCCTCTCTTTATGCTCTTTATGGCTCCCTGGAGCTCCTGTAATATAAAAGGACCATTTAAATTCAGCTTTTCTTCACTTTTCAGTCCTTTTCTGCACCCCCCCCCCTGTAATTAGCTAGTATTCCAATGGATATTTTTCTGAATTTATCCACAGAGTACATCGGCTTTGGATTAAAACATTTTAATTTAGGAACATCACAGCCAATGAGTACCAGTGATAGATTATAACCATATTTTTTAAAGTCCCACACAAATAGCTACATTACTTATTTGGGCCATCAGAATTTTTTTATTACCAAGACATTGAAAGTTATACATGCATGATGACTTTATAAATTAATGATGGTCTTCTATAACATGTGAAAATTAAAAACATGGGTGCGTTTGGCTTTACTGTAGTTTACAAACTTACTGTTAAGTGTCAGTGTGAGAACATAAAGAAAAACGTTACTGTTTGTCAATGATAAATTACAACAATAGCAAAGAGGGAGTTCTGTCATCTTTCTTTGTATCTCAAAACAAGTTTAATCTTGGACTCATTGCTTCTAGAAACATGATGCATCAAGATGAATATGGCTGAATATAAATGATCTTAATTCTGCTCCATCTCAGGGTATCATTTCCCCCTTTTTTTTTAGCTTTCTTGCAACCGTCACTACTAAGGAAATGGTGGTGTTATTTCGCTAATAGGTAAATACAAAATAGGAGTATAATATTGTGTCCTTATTGGCATTCTGGTCCCACTGATGAAAGCTTTAAACCTCACTAATAGTCACATAGCCTGACCATCATTACTGACTGTATTGTATTCATAGAGCTTCACAATACAGTTAAGTAATGATGGCCACATAGCCTGACCATCATTACTGACTGTAATGTATTCATAGTGATTCACAGTACAGTTAGTAATGATGGTCACATAGCCTGACCATCATTACTGACTGTAATGTATTCATAGTGATTCACAGTGCAGTCAGTAATGATGGTCAAATAGCCTGACCATCATTGTTGACTGTACCATGAAGCTCTATGTATTCAGAACCTATCTAATCTATTGCATAAAAATATTAAGTAAGAATCATTACACCCATTGGCAGAATTTTATCATAAAACTCTGCATGATTAAACACAGACTTGTGTAAGTCCTATTTTAAAACATCAGCCAATTTACAATTTCTTGCATGTACCATTAGTAGCATTCGTGTCACTCCTGCAGAAACAAACTCTTATTAATTAGGTAACGTTAAGCTATCAAATAGTTTGCAAGAAACATGTGCAAGAAAGATGGGACATGCAAGCAAACTTGAGCATCAGAAATGTATATAAAAGAAACAGAATTTAACAAATGATGCCTAACAATGTGCAAACAGTAGGTAGAATACATGTTCGGATAGCCACTTAGATTTAGTAAGCGCATTTTACACTTACAAATGTTTTAAATGGTCCCAAATGATCTCCATCTCATTTAAAACATGTCCATTTTCCACATGAGAACCATTTTTTTTTGTGCATGACCCACAAATTTACCATATGTACAACTGACATTATTAACAATTAAAACAAACTTGATCTTACTGACATATTAGGCAAAGAAGTGTATCCCTGTACCAAGCAAGTCATATAGCAAAAACTCTGTTGAATGGGATAATGACTCACATAACAAGGACACCAAATATTTCATCATTGATCATAAGATGGAATTAAAAGCACTCGAGAGAGACAGACAGTAAAAAAGACAGCCATGCAAGGGGTGATACATTTCATTTATACTTCCAGATAACTAACCAAAGGCTTTTAATACAGTATTAGCATATGTGCTACATCTCTAATGCTGCACCAAGGATACATACCTTAGAGAAAAAGATAGTTATGCTGAAAGAATGTTGTAACAAGGACTATGTGACTATTGTCTTGGAAGGAGTGTCAGTGTGTAAGTTGGTGTACAATTACAAAAACTCCTAGCTACACACCTGATCCTGCATTGTGCATTAACCTAAGTGCATATTCATGAAACATGTACACTCTTAGTATGCTTTATCAGTGTCTAGAAAACATTATGCATATTAAAAGACTACCTGTCCAAGTAAGATCCTAGCATTTTGAATAAAATCCTTATCTGTCTTTTCTGACTTTACCATACATTGCAGATGTAATCCCATTAGCAAGAGCTGTAGCTGTGGATCTTTTTTACCTAAAAAGTCAGGAGGGTTAAGGCTCTGAGGTGCTTTCAAGCTTCACCCTGTAGCACAGAGTTTGATTCCCCTCAGTCTGTGTTTATCTGCTGCATGACTCTGGAAAAGTCACTTAATCAAACCGTGCTCCTGGATCACCCTTGAAAAAAGGCTTAGGTGTAGTGAATTTATATGTTGAAATTTCACTGCATTCATTGATAAGAATAAATCAACAGCACACAAGAACAGAGTTGTCATATTCTATCTGCTGTTAATAGGCACAAACATCTCCGATCAGCAAATCGACAAAAGATTCTAATGTTACCCTTACAAAATAGATACTTTTATTACAAGATAACTTGCAACGGTCCACAAATTCTTTCATATTTCTCCTACAAAAGTTATGTTTTAACCAAATAACTGTCAACTGTAATAATTTCTATAATCACCTTACATATTTATTCATATCAACATTTCCGTAACTTGTACCATTTTAGAGCACTGGCTGCCCAGCATGCGTCTGTTAAAATATCTAACAGAAACTCAGTCATGGTGTACCAGAATGCTTTAGTTCATGCTTTGTGGTAAGATCTACAAGTAAACAAGGCAACATCTTATCTCTGGACAGACTCAATTTCTTTTGCATACATGCCGGATGTTATATTTCAAGTCAAATCAAAACTGAAATAACACTGTTAAAATGTACTATAAATTGTTTATTACCTTTATGATATTACAAACTATTAATATAATCCTAGCAGATGTAAAAAAAGAAATTATTGTGTCCCAGTAGACCTTCAGCTCATCAGAAATGTGTTGTCATTCAGAATAAAGACTAGTTTTGATTTCAGTAGAGCACAATCTGACCTGCTGTAATTAGATACAGTTACATATTAACTTGGAGCAAAGCGAGGTTTCTGTAAGACTTTTATAACAAAGCTTTATTTAGAATGCTAGCCTGAGGCTGGGAACAGACCCCAGATCTTATGCCTAGCAGCAAAATAACAGTGTCAAATCGTATAGTCTTTCTTGTTTCATAGTAAATAAAAATCCATACTGGCTGTATCCATTAATGTTCTTAAAATCTTTAAGCGTTAATTACTGCTGAAGGGTACGGCTTATCCTGACTGACAGCCAGCTATCTAGCAACTGGCAACCCCCACTGAAGAGTGTTAACTTAAAAATAAATAAATGAATAAATGCTGTTAAAGAATTACAGTTTGTGACCTAGTATCTTCTACTGCCTTCATTTTAGAAAGGAAAAAAACGTCTTTAATTACAGTGACCATTTCCCCTGTTAGTGTCGCATACAGACTTTCTCTTAAGTAAACAAATAGGCATGTGCTGTCTTAAGTAATTTCACAAGTTTCAACTTGTGTTTCAAACACTTATTCAACTGACTGTGTGTGTGTGTGTGTGTGTGTGTGTGTGTGTGTGTGTGTGTGTGTGTGTGTGTGTGTGTGTGTGTGTGTGTATGCGCGCGCACATGCAAGTGTGTTTAGCTGTAACATTCAGAGTTTTATTTTCATTGCACACAGGACCTATCACCCAAGATCCTTAAATATGGACAAAATATGCTGCAATAAATTATCCATGTTCATCCCTCAATAGGATGCAATAATAATCACAAAAAGAGAGGCTTACCTTTACCCTACCCATCTACTTCTAAACTTGGAAACGTGCTTTACTGTCATAGGTAATTCTTCTTTGGTCAAAATAAATGATTCTGGGGAAATAGTTCATCCCTCCCTAGTCCTCCTGCCAATTATCTTTCCCTAGATAATCCTCCTCCAACAATTACCTCACATTTTGGAAATCTGTACATAGTCTGTCACCATGAAATGAAGTCTTTTACCAAATTCCCTTTCCCTTAAAAAATGAATCATGACAGACCATGCTGCTAAGTTAAAGACTTTTTGTATCAGAAAGGATAGCCCTTGTCTTGCCTGTTGGTATACCATATTTGCTCACAAATGTAGCTAACACCTACCAGATAATCAATATACTCTTCCAGTTCAACGTTATTCTGCTCATGTTGTACCAGTACTGGGAGAACTGAATCTAACCTCTTAGTCAACACTTTAGCCAATCTTTTTTACAACACTGATTAAAGAGCTGAGGTAATAATTATTTATCCTAAAGAGCTGAGGTAATAATTATTTATCCTAAAGAGCTGAGGTAATAATTATTTATTCTAATGACTCTCCCTTTTCCTTGGGTGAAACAGTAATTACAGCTTTCTTCCTACAACAAGGTTTGACACTGCCCATTCTAATATCATTAAACACTTCTTAGCTCTCACCAAAGGTAGCCTTTCCCCACCAGAAAACCAGTTCTGACACAGCTGCAGTTGTGAAGATTTCCTCTTTCAATATATCTTTATCTAAGAGCTCAGACTGGTCCTTGGACAAGGCCATAAAGCACTGTCTGATCAACTGTTTTGCTCAAGGTTATACAATAAGCAAGTGAAGGACCTTGGCTAGGCTCTTTAATGGTCTCCTGGACTGCATGCCTGCTAACTACATATGAACATACAATGCTCATGCTAACTACATATGAACATACCATGCTCATGCTAACTACATATGAACATATGCTCATGCTAACTACATATGAACATATCATGCTCATGCTTCTGATTGTCCTCACATCCTCTTTTGAGCTAGCTTAGATGGCATATAATTTATTCTTATGCAAACAGACATGTATTAGCTATAATAAAGGAAAGAATTTTGCAAACACTTAAAAACTTATAGTTGCATTTTACAGAATAATATTAGCACAGGCGAAGCATTGCTATTTTAAGGAGCAGTCATGTCAAAATATAATAGTAGTAAGCAAAAACATCTTTCATGTCAAAATTTATGTGCATCCTTCCAATGCAATTTACTCATGTGTTTTGTCATTAACCTTAACATGTTTCATGACTTTCCCTTGTCACATGTTTTTTTAACTGCATTCAAATCATTATCTCTCCAATCACTAATTTATTTATTCGGTTATTAATTGTTAACCAGGTAAGTGGGCAAGTTCAAGACATCCTTTTTCAGCCATGATTCATGATACAGGCAAGGAAATAGTATATAAGAAGGTGCACAATAGTCTTATATAATGTTGTTAATATTGATTTATTTTATTGTACATTTGTTTACCGGGATGGTCCGAATGGGACACTGCCCATTTTCAGTGTAGGCCCAGGGAGAAAAGCTCCAATCTAAGCCTGCAAACAAATTATCACAACAAGTAATAGTAATTATAAACAACATTGACATAAAATGAGTTAACACATTTACAGCATAAAAATGTAAAAAAAAATATATACACAATATCAAATATAACAAGACTTTAAACACTTGAATATAGACAAATATATGGTTGAGTTTATATATGTGGAGGAACATGACAGTTAGGAAATTAAGCAGGGAGAATCACTTAGGCAAAGTAGTGCATAGGTAGTAATACTTCCGTGGTGAGAGTTGCAGCTACGAATGTAACTACTTATAGAGAAGTAGTGTTGTTAGAAGGGATATGTTAACACGGTTAGTATGAATGTAACTACTTATAGAGAAGTAGTGTTGTTAGAAGGGATATGTTAACACGGTTAGTATGTACAGCCAAATTGCATCAGTAATGCTAAGTTAATAATTAACCTGGAGCGTTACATGTGCAAATCCAGCATTCAGATAAGTGTCTTTTGAGACATATTTTGAAATTATTAAGATTACTTATGGATCTAATACTATGTGGAAGGGTATTCCAATTTTTAGCAACAAAGTTAAGAGTAAAGAGAGTTGCCTGCTGTAATGGATACTTTGGTTACTTGGAGTAAGTCTGTTACATGATCAAAGAGTACGAATGATCGAAAAGTATGAATGTTAGAGTAGGGTTGTAGAAGAATTTTTAGGGAAGGTATATTGTCAGGATTGTGCATTATTTTGAGAGCCATTATTAACTAGTTATAGTTCATAATATGAGGTAGTTCCAACCAAGAAAGATTTTTAGGCATTGACAGTGATGGGTTGAATGAGTGGAATCTGTTGCAAATTTGGCAATCTTATTATAACATGATTCTAATTTACTTAGTTCTGACTTTTTGAGGTTGGTAAGTATGGGGGATGCATATAAGGGTGAGGCAAGAAGGTGGGTTCTAGCTATGGCTATTCTTGAAGCGTCTGTTCATTTTTTGTTTCTATACATTGTTCCATTTCTTGTGAACCTTTTTGATTGCATTAGAAATGTTTATGTCAAATTTTAGTCTGTCGATTATGACGCCTAATAGTTTTGTTTGGGAATCTGGAAAAATCCTAGTATTATTACTGGCAGTGATATAAAAGTTAGCTGGGAGGTTAGTAGGTTTAAATGGATGAAAGATCATAAGTTTAGTTTTATTAGGGTTGAGAATGAGTTGTGAGTTTGCTAACCACACTTCAATATCACAGAAGGCTTTTTGTGTGACTGTAAGAAGTTGAGTTATTGTAGATGCTGCACATATCAGGGTTGAATCATTTGCATTTTGTATGACAGATGCTTGAGAGGAGGCAGTATTAAGATAATTTATAAATATGCTGAAAAGGAGGGGCCCTAGGATTGAACCCTGAGGGACTCCAAGTGTAACAGGAAGGAGTGGGCATAGGTCTTAGTTCCATTTCTCAGCTTGCTGGCGGCTAGATAGATAACTTTGGAACCAGTTAACAGCATCAGGGTTGATATTAAGATTTTTCAGAATGGACAGTAACTTAGAATGGGAAACTGTATTGAATGCTTTAGACGTCCAAAAAAACTGAAAACAGTATTTTGCCATCATCTCTGAATTTATTTATAGTATTAGTGAAACTTAGAAGAGCTGTAGTAGTGCTATGAGATGGTTAGAATCCATGCAGTGACGATGAGAGATTATTGTTTAGAAGGTGTTTAAGTTGAAAGTGGATACATCTTTCCAGAATTTTAGAAAGTGGTAAAAGTATATTCATTTATATATATATATATATATATATATATATATATATATATATATATATATATATATATTTGTTTTCAGTGCTGTTTAATTATCCCTACTGTTGTGTGAGCAGCATAAAGAGAAATGGGGTGCTGAGTATTCTAGTTTTAGGGTTCAAACTCATTGTGCAATGACAGAAATGTGTCAGTATTTAATCTCTCTCTCTCTAAGCTCCACAGGATAATTTTTGTTTGGCTAGTATCTCAGGGTTGGTTATAACAATGTAGAAGGTGCATAGAGGTGCAGCTCCGGACATAGGGAAGGGGGAGCAGGGATGGTTTGCCTTCCTGTCAAGCTTCAGAGATATTTATGTCATTTAATGTTGCACACATACTTTTTTGTTCATTTTGACTTCCTTTCTTTAACACATCTACAAGTATTTGTGTTGATACAGTGTACTATGACACAAAAAAGATATTGAGACTAGCTAGTCAATGACCAGCTTAATATTAAGAGTAAAATCACCATCATCAACAGTAAAGTAATCAAATTATGTAAGTGTGTAAACAGAATTACTATCAAGAGCTTGAAACTCACAACCGCAAATGTTGGTTTACGCAAAGCATATGCTCGCCTCAAATATTAAGTAGGTCCAAAGGTCGACGCAGCAACATCGACAATGTTCTGTCAATATTAATGCTGGCAGCTACCATTGCTAACCATGCTTCATGTCCCTGCCTTGTGTACGTCCTTATTAACTGACGGATGCTTGAACATCAACATTCCAACAGTCGCTCCTACCATCTTCATGGAGGTGCCTGTCATGTAACCGACTTTCAACAATTTGATTGCAAACCATGTACACAGTATGGCATGTTTGAGGGTAGCTTCCTAACAGTGTGTTTTTTATAGGTCACACATTTAAAAATATAAAAGCACTAGATACTTTAACATTTTCAAAAATATAAGGACTCAAACTGCATAAAACTGAACTGGAGATAACTGCTAAACTACACCATATATTTTAGTTACTTTGGTAAATGTTATACATCAGCCTAAAGGCCTTCTCTGATTTCTGGCACTTATGTTAGGACTTTTACGACTAATACCATTACAGCACTGGTCATCTGAATATGATCCATGTAGCATAGGTAATAAAAGCCATTATAAAGATGGAGTAACTGAAATAAAAGAAGAGGAGGAAAACATAGCTTGAATCCTTATAAAAGTGTTCATACCAACATTGTTTAAAGAGTGCATGAAAAAGGTGCACCTACCTGTGTTGCCTATCAGATTTTGCACAAGCATACTGGCTGTGTAGTATCCTGAACAAAAGTCAAAGAAAATGCCTGTTCTGGCTGTTGCAGTACATGGATGTAGAATGCTGAAACTGATTTGATTCCTACTAATATGACGTTTCATCTTCTATACTAACACTGAGTGTAAGACCAGCCACAGACAAAACTGATCATTATACCATCTGTAATTGGGAGTGGTGAATGGGAAAGGTCTGCTTTAATCTGATATGTGCAGGTCTACGTTTTAATAACCATGAATGAATGTTAATATGTAGAGATGATCTGTAATTGGGAGTGGTGAATGGGAAAGGTCCGCTTTAATCTAATATGTGCAGGTCTATGTTTTAATAAACATGAATGAATGCTAATATGTAGAGATGATCTGTAATTGGGAGTGGTGAATGGGAAAGGTCCGCTTTAATCTGATATGTGCAGGTCTACGTTTTAATAACCATAAATGAATGCTAATATGTAGAGATGATCTGTAATTGGGAGTGGTGAATGGGAAATGTCCGCTGTAATCTGATTATGTGCAGGTCAACGTTTTAATAAACATGAATGAATGCTAATATGTAGAGATGATAAGGGGTGGTATGAGCAGTGTTGCACAAGGAACAGCAGTAACATATGTGGTGTTGGATGAGCTGTGGAGAGCTTTAAGGGGCCTTAAAAGACTCTTTCTTGGTATAGTTACCTGTTGAACCTATACAAGGCCATACAGTGTTCAATTAGATGTAAAAGGAAAGTTTCTTTCTTACAGATGTTGCTTCCATTTTATTATAATTATAGATTATGTAACAAGTTACCTGTTATACTATCCTGGTCATTTGTAGATCCTTGTGAATGACTGCACGTTTGTCTACTTGTTTTTTGCAGGTTTAGAACATCATTTTTAAAGGATACAGAAACAGAGATACCAAGATGTTACCTTCAGTTTAATGCATCTATAGATTGTAGTAATACAATAACACTCTTGGTCTGTGTTACAGTATTTTATTCTTGAAATTCTGTTTTCTACTCTGATCTAGTTGTATTATAACTACAACATATGTTAGCTCTTAGGAATATTTGTAAAGTACCATCTTAAAACAGTTTATTGGATTCATACCAGTTTTAAGGCTATTTTAATCTAATAACCATGTACTCCTTTCCAATACCTACCCTCAGACTTTACTTTCATTCTCAATAGAGGAAGGTTAGTTAGTCAGAGTTAAATTTAAGAACATCTATCCAGTTGTCCAAATTATGTCTAAATGAAGATACTGAATCATATTGCTTAACCTGCAAAAGTTGTTTGTTCTAGGGAAGGTGAGGTGAGGGGTAATGAATCTCTCTCTCCATCACTTCCTCAGTTCCTCTGCTGATCATACTATCAACTTGATAATTTTTCATATTGGTTATACAATACATAAATTCATGACTTTCTCTGCATCTGGGTGGAGTTACAAACCCAATGCCAGCAAGTTGTACACAAGGAGGTCAGCATTCTGCTAAGAGGCATTTTCTAGGCTCCGTGCTCTTTGCTTTGTGTTTTAATTAATTCCATTGAGTTCTAACACTTAACAGTATATAAAATTAATCTTGATAATAAGCAGCAAAATAACTGTTTATTTTAACTATTGCAGAGAAGTTATCAGATAAATGCAACTGAATCAAAGCTTGTGTACCTGTTAAATGTTTGGATCATATCTGCTGAACTTAATATGTAATGATCTGAACACAGTATTGCTGTATAATTGCTCTACACTAGGTCATAAGATGCAGTCTTCTCACTAAATGCTTCCTTGAGTTTCACAAACTTGCACTGTAAATTGGCGTGTGTTTGTTCTCTCCCCTACAGGTATCTGACTTGGTGTCTGTTCTAGAGGCCTGTCATGTTGTAGAGCAGTTGGTTCTAAGAAACACTGGACTCACTGATGCCTTACTACAACCACTTACAGCAGCCTTGATCAAAAGCCAGTCAAAAGTAGAGGTCATAAATCTCAACCTGAATAATATTGGACCAATGGGAGCCTGTCTTCTTGTAGAGATTCTAAAGGCCAAGCCTACAGTTAAAGAACTGCTGTAAGTTGTACAATGTAATTGCAAAGCCATGTTGATAGACAGAGAAATGTACGCTACGAGTGGCAAAGATTTCCACTGAAAAGAAATGTTGCTACTCTGATATTCAGGTGCAGGAATTATTTTAGATGATTTGAAAAGATATACTGTTGTATGTCACTGCATTACTGTAAATTTCTGATATGTTTGGGAGTATCAAATTAAGCTGCATTATTGCAGCGATAGCGTTGTCGCCTTACAGCAAGAGGTTCTCCAGTTCGATTTTCAGCTAGAGCGCCTTGTGTGTGGAGTCTGCATGTCCTCCCCGCGGTCGAGTGGCATTCGAAAGACATGCATGAACGGGCGTGCCTTCACTGAAGGTTGTTCATTGAGCTGGAACCTCAGCACCATGAAAAAAAAAATCTAATGCCAATCATTAGCGGACCGGAGTTCCGCTGTGGTGACCCCTAACCGGGAAAAGCCAAAAGAAGAACAAAAACATTCTCATAACCCATAAATCTCTATGAACAGCAAATGAATGAATCTGAGTTTACAGTTCACATAGACTATGTAAATGACCACACTCATTTAGTTATAAAAACACAAGTGTAGTGTTATAGTAAAACCAAACAATCAAATAAAATAACACTAGAGAGAGATTCCAATAACTTCCCAAACAAGATACAAGGTATAAAAAAGGACATTTATTTAGCGCTTTCATTATCACTTAAACAGAACTTCATCAGAATCAACTCAGTTAGTTACTAGATGTTAGAACTAGGCTAAAAGAGACAACAATGACAATAAGCAAATGGAAAACTGAAGACGATAAACAATAAGAATTGTTAAATGTTCGAATGTCATATGGTCGAACCAATGTAATCGAATTTTTAGCAGTTCGAAAAGCTAAAAAAAAAAAACTAACAGAAAAAAACCTACCTGACCATTTTAAGCAGGGGGGCAAGCCACACTGCACCCATACACCCCCCTGCTCTTTAAATATACCAACTCTGAGATTGCACTACTGTGCAGGAAAGGGAAATCTTCCCATTCTGCACTGTATGGAGATCTCCATTGAAATGTTTGAACTGTTAAAAGTTCGATCATATGGGTTTGACCATATGACGTTCGAACTTTTAACAATTCGATAACGTAATATGCACCCTGGCTACAAGGTCGGTCAGAAATGAGCTGCCAGTAGCACTTGTGATGGTTATTAGTGAGTAAGAAGGGCTATGTTAACATGATGGACTTGTTCTGGTGGAAGGGATGTAGCATCTGTAAAGGGCCAGATGACTATTTTGGGCAGGAAATAGTACACTTGAGTCATGAACTTCACATAGATACTACAGTAATGTGTCAAAACTTAATTTGGCAACCCAAAGAACTTGGTATGATACCTAGTTCTTATAAGCATTAATTAGCAAAACACTTCACCAGAATAAGTCTCGATTGCAATTGAAGGACATAGGTAAGGTCATTCCTTAACAAAATAAATTAGTAGAAGCAAAACAGTTTGGTTATAATTATTTTGTAACAAATCAGTTTCCAACTGTAAACATATATCTGTGTTATGAGTTTATCAGAACATTCAGTACTAGTAAATTTTTGGTTTATACAGATGAGGGAAATCATGTCCAGATGTGCCTAGCTAAAAAGTATTCACATCAAAGAAAAGCAAATTATCATTAAAAACTTCAAAAGAAAAGTATGTTTTCAAAGAAGAAACATACTATATAAAGAAAATTGATGAGGACAAGGAAAGGATTAGATTATTGCCTTCATGACACTGGATCCAACCATATCTGCAACATTTGCTTTCTGATGTATTTCTGGCAAGCATTTCTTTACTTGAGTTAATTAGGGGGGATACTTGCTGTAATATTCACTGTTTGTGTAACAAATAATGTTCTCCCAGTCACATATGGATAGCTCCATATTTGCCTTTATTGTGTGTGTGGCTAAGAAATTTCTTCCAATGGAGCTCTGGAAGCTTTTTACTCTAACTTCTAATGGTTACATTTTGAGCCTTTTAGCAAAATCAAGTTATGTCCTCATAGTCCAAAGGAATGTTCTTTTCCCTAGAAGCACAAGTATCACTAAATAATACAGCAAACTGTCCAGTCTTCACAGTGATCACATTCACTAGGTTCTAGGTCTTAAAATGGATTTTATAAAAGTCATGACGAACACTGTAAACATTACGTTTACAATGTTTGCTCACAACTTTCAGTATTTCACTATCACTTAAGCTGCTCAAATACTGTCTATGAGAAATATGAAAATAAATAGTACATGAACAGCAGTTATTTCTTTACCTGCCTTAAAAAAGGTGAAGTATCAATGTATTTGTTTTGCCCATCATGTAAACTTTAATGTAAAATCTTTCAATTGCTTGTATGTAGTATGGTTTTCCAATTATTAATGTAAATATGAAGCAACAATATTAGATGCATAGAAGTGTCGCTCGGATGATCATAGAGAAATTCCTGAAGGCATTACTGGGGCTTGGTGGGTTTGTCTTTGTTAGTTAAATGTCCAAACAGCATTACTTCATGTTGGATTCATTTTGAAATATGTGTATCACTTTTTGTGTAACTGTGTCAAACTTTACCTAAAGAAGTCTTGTCTTGTTTAGGTGGAGAAATCATCTGGCCTGCTGAAACATTGTTTAGCTGTGCTAAATACATTTCCACTATTTAGAAATGGGATTTCTTAACAAGGATTTGTTTTAGTAAAATATGCATTGTTAAGCATAAAAGTCCTCCATACACAACCACAAATGCCAAATTTACCACCTGATGAGTTTAGGTAGTAGATGATGGTACCTGAGAGACAGAATGGGAAGCAATGATTAGGGATATAGTAAGGGCAGATGCAATGGGAGATGTCAGGTTAACTGTATGCTTGAGTAAGTCTTGCCAAAGCGATAAACCACCAAAGCAAAAGTTTATAACCTACCACAAGCTTATGTGATCTCTGATACAAGCACACATAGATGCATATAGACATACACACCCCTCACATATCACACACGTCTTTTGTTGCAGTTTTTTTTTAGTAGAACTCACTTAAGCTTATGACATTCTGTAGAAGTGATTGTGTAGTAAACTAATTTAAATTCTGAAATAATCAGGGAAATAAATCTTAAAGCTCTAATTGAATCTTTGAGTAACAATCAGTATGTAAAAACAATGGGTAACAATTATTGATGGATTACAATAGAAGAATGCAATATTTAAACAACAATGACAGAAATGTGTTCAAGGAAAGGATTCAGCTATGGAGTATTTCATGAATTGGTGAGATATCAAAGCTAATGTGATATTTTACTTAGAGTTAGATGGTATATAGGCAACAGGGAGCTGGAAGTTATGAGAATATCCTGAGAAGTGCCTGTGTTCCAAGTAGATATGAAAATTAACTTTTTTACATTCTATGTGTAAGGAAAGCTGATGCATATTAACATATAGGGCACTGGAGGTTAATAAAATGGTAGATATGTGATTATGATTTTGCAGGAAGTTATAGAGGTATGTGAAATATACTTGATCTTCTTACAAGGAATGGGTTTCCGATTTATGTTTTGAAAATAATATTTAGAGGGAACACGATTGTTAATTTCACTCTGTGATTGCTAGATACAAATGGGAGGTTCAGAGGTATGGTAAATGTCCAGTTTGATGCAGTGGTGAGAAAAAGAAAAGGAAATTAATTGCTCTTCTCATTATAAAAAAGCAAACCAATGGTCCATCTGGAGTAAACTTCTCTCAAAAAATAGGAAAAGTCCACATGAACAATTTCAGAAGCAGACCAAGGCAAAGCTC
Organism: Protopterus annectens; assembly: GCF_019279795.1. Lineage (NCBI taxonomy): Eukaryota > Metazoa > Chordata > Ceratodontiformes > Protopteridae > Protopterus > Protopterus annectens. The sequence continues at coordinate 310,130,607 of NC_056750.1, read as the reverse complement.
ATAATTCCTTAATAGTATAAAAAGCAATAAGCGCTACTAGCACTTTCATGCTATAAGAACTTCATCAGGTATAATGACTCCAAGAGATCTATGCAAGAATATATACTCTCATTAAAATAAAACAAAATCACACAACACCAACAACATCCTGTCAAACTCTAACTAAACATCTAAGCCTCTTGCTTTTAAAGGGGGAGATGTATGAAGGTAATCCCTTATTAACCTCCACTATATGCTTGGCTAAGGCAGTCTGCAGATTGAATTTATGATATCATATAAATGACCACTGATTCATTATTTTAACTATTATTTTTTCCTATATAAAAACACATACATTTCTGAGAAATAGTAAAGTGTTCTAAATCACTTATGTCTTGTCACATAAAAATTAAACTTGTAGCTAAAATTTGTCACACGATGTTTCAATTCATTACTTTTAAAAAAATAGGTATGACAGTTACAGTTATAACAAGGTTGTGTTCTAATACCATTTATTTTCACTCCTTTGTTCTCCACAAGGGACTTCTGACATCACCTTTTTCCTTAATGTACACTTATTCCTAAAAGAAAAGTTTTACTATGGCATGATGTTAAAACTGCAGACTTTGAGGATTACTTACAGTGTAATGTGACATAAGGAAATGATTCCAGTGAATAGATCATGTATTTACAAAAATTCATCTAAAAAAATTCCTCTCTCCTTCTTACTAACCACTTCTTTACTTACTTCTCTTGTTTTTCTTCCCTACTTAAGAGTTCTTGATTTAATTATAAGTCCCACTCCTGACAGATATGACGTTATACTTCTTATGAAACTTACTTTTTCTCAATTATACTGTGCATTTTATCATTTAAGTCTATATTAGTGAATTTATATATCTTATTTCTATTTAAAACTTGTTTTTTTGGAGATTTTCTCCCCGGGCCTCCGCTGAAAAAGGGCGCAAGCTCAGACGAACTAACCCGGTCAACAAATGTCAAATAAATAAATAACTTAGTAATTAGTGAAGTATAAGGAGGGAGGGGACAGAAGTACAGAGGAGAAAAGTGGAAAGCTACAAAGATAGTGCAAGATGAAGGATGTTAACCGGATGATAAAATACTATACAAGAATGTAAATCATGTAATTGAACTGCTTTAAAAGCAGGTACATTCAGTTTCTTTTGGGAGATGTATTTTCATTTCTGAATAGCACTGTGGGTACAGGTAAAGTCCTTTTAAAATAGAAGGTAATGATTCTCATTGCACTGGGGCAGTGAAAAAGAAGCTATGGTTGGAGAATGAGATTTATTACAGGCATAAAGATAAGAATGGAGGAGTGCAGATCTCTAAAATGGCAACTGAAGGGTCTAAACTGGTTGGCAGGAAAGAGAAAGTATTCTAACTAAATTGAGGTTAGTAAACCATACACATTATGTTTCACTGAAAACCATTTTGCTTTGGTCAGAGTAAAACACTGGATTAATATCTTTGAAAAGACAGAAACAAACCTACAGATTTTGTCAGACATGATTTGCAAAAGTAAAACAGATGGGTCTTTCTTTGAAGCTGCAGATATAGTAGTCTGTACTCTTGATAGCTAAGAAGAATGCCCATTCTGATTATATTTCTTCCTCCCAAAAACAAGGTGAGAAACTTTTCTGATACAGTTGATTTTACCTTTTATCATGTGTTTGTGGTAATGGAAATTTAACAGTGGATCAAACCACACTCTCATATAAGATAGATAATAGAAATTATTTTCCTGCTGTAGTAGGATCTTGGTTATTTTTAACAAATTTTCTTTTCTGTGGTGAGTGGGCATGAATACATCTTTTATTGAGTAACAAAGATCATGGTTTTGTGTGTGTGTGTATGTGTGTGTGACCACTTAGAGAGAAAATATAGGTTATGTTTACGATCCTTTTTTTGATTTTATTGGGTGAACGGCTAAATGTATAGATGTCTATATAATTTGCATATAAGATAGTTAGGACAGGATGAATGCATGCTATATCATTTGTGTATAGGATAGGATAGTTACGACATGTTGAATATATACTGTATCATGTGTGTATAGGATAGTTAGGACATGCCAAATGTATACTGTGTAAGTTGTGTATATGACAGAAGCTGAATGTATACTATATCATTTGTATATAGGATATCTTAAAGTATACTATATACATTGTGTATAGGATAGATAGGACAGGCTGGAAGTATTCTTTATAATTTCTGTATAGAATAGACAGGACAGGCTGAATGTATAGATGACTATCGCTTGTGTATAAATAGTTATGGCAGGACGAATGTATACTATATCATTTGTTTACTGGATAGTTAGGACAGGCTGAATGTATAGATGACTATTGCTTGTGTATAAATAGTTATGGCAGAATGAACGTATACTATATAATTTGTATATAGGATATCTGAAAGTACTATATGCATCGTTTATAGGATAGATAGGACAAGTTGAATGTATTCTTTAGCATTTGTTTACAGGATAGTTAGGACAGACTGAATGTATAGAGGACTATCGCTTGTGTAGAAATAGTTCTGGCAGGATGTTATGTATACTATATAATTTGTGTACAGGATTGTTAAGACAAGCTGAATATATATTATACCACTTGTGCACAGAATTGTTAAGACAGGATGAATGTTTAGAATTGTATATCTTTGCATATCAGACAGCAGGACAGAATAAATGGATACTATATAATTTGTGTATAGGATAGGATAGTTAGGACAGGCTGAATGAATAGATGACTATATAATTTGCATATAAGACAGTTAAAACAGGCAGAATGTATTCTATATCATTTTTGTATGGGATAGTTTGGACAGGCTTAATGTTTACTTTATCATTTGTGTATAGAGTAGTTAGGACAGGTTGAAGGCATACTATATCATTTACGTATAGGATAGTTAGGAGAGGTTGAAGGCATACTATATCATTTACGTATAGAATAGTTAGGACAGGTTGAAGGCATAGTATATCATTTACATATAGAATAGTTAGGACAGGTTGAAGGCACACTATATCATTTGTGTATAGAATAGTTAGGACAGGCTGAAGGCATACTATATCATTTGTGTATAGAATAGTTTGGACAGGCTGAATGTATACTGTATCATTTGTGTAGAAGATAGTTAGGAGAGTCTGAATGTATATTGTATCTTTTGTGTATATGATAGAATATTTAGGAGAAGCTGAATGGATAATACATAATTTTGCCTACAAGACAGGACGATCATTAGGAATGGAATGTCAGACAGGACCTCGGTTATAAGAGCAGTGGTGATAAGACAGAACCTTGCTGCAATGCTTTGGTTATACTGGCCATGAGCAAACATTTTAAAAATTATTTAACAATGAAGTTTTTGTGGGATTTGTAGTCATTTAAACAACCAAGGACTTCTATCAGTGATGGGGATTTCAAAGGCAAGTAAAAGTAACAAGAGATGGAAAATGGGTATAATTTGATTTTTAGAAAAATGTTACAGGGTGGTGGTTGTGAGATGGGGTGGGTGATAAATAGAAATGTAATCTGGGTGCAACTTGTATCAGGCCTTACATTAGAAAAATGAATCCTGTGGTCATAAAAAGATATGTGATGAAAACTGCCCTTGCAGGAGTTAACAATTGTCATGCTTGAAAATGAGAAAGGCAATGCAGAAGACAGAATAACTGAAGACGTTTTGAGAGAGTTGGGGACTTTATAACAATTCAATTTCATTCCATGAAACTTTGTTCAACCAAAACAAAAAAGATGCAGATAAAATTGTTTAATGAGTGACTTAAGCAGGGGTAGTGCAGTAATGACTTTGGATTGAAGGTGAATAGAATGCAATAGTTCTTAGAAGGGGCGAAAGGTTCAAGGGAAAAATTACTTTTAAATTAATGTAACTATATAATTTGTGCATAGAATAGTTAGGATGCTGAATGGTGAAGTATAAATATATATTCTGGCAAATACCTTTATGTTGAATATGTGGGGACTAATGACTGTAAGGCATGTGTAGCTTATGATGAAATGCAGGAGAATGTATGAGGCACTGGTTTGTTGTTCTTTCGGCTTTTCCCGGTTAGGGGTCACCACAGCGGAACTCCGGTCCGCTAATGATTGGCAGTAGATTTTTACAGTGCCAAGGTGCCAGCCCAATGCCCAACCTTCAACAAAGGCACGCCCATTCACGCATGTCTTTCGAATGCCACTCGACCACAGGGAGGACATGCAGACTCCTCACAGAAGGCGCTCCAGCCGAGAATCGAAAGGGAGAACCTCTTGCTGTGAGGCAACAATGGTACCGCTGTAGGAGGCACTGGTACAGTAAAATAATAAAACTGAAGGGGAAGGATGGAAATAGCACTGTGAAATGTTAAAAGGTTATTTATGAAAATGAGGCCACAATGCATGACATAGTATATGGAGAAAAGTAAACATAACTAATATAACAAAAATCTGGCCTGCAATGGGATACTGATGATTCTAAGACTCTGAAGATTTGAGAAGGATAGCTAGATAAAGACTGTGGAGAAGTAGTGAAACTTATTAGAAATGGGACAAGCTGTACAATACAGGAAGCCAAGAATAAAGATAAGAAAATGAATTGGACAAGATTATACATGTCAGTAATGCATCTTGTCAACTAATTTGAGCTCCTGTGCAGATGGTTATGATTTATAGAATACAGAAGGAGAAAAAAAAGAGCATTATATTCTTAAGAATGGCATTGACAGATGGCAAAAAATATGGTCACGGCTTTGGGTAACCTTAGTGTTCCAGCAGTTGTCATGAAGGTAGCTACAATAAAAGTTAAGAAGAGGGGGAATTCCAAAATAAGTAGTCACTGTACTGGAACAAATGGTAACAGCTTGTTCAAAGAATAGTGTGATTCCAAAATTACTTTATACTCATCCAGAGGAAGTGTCACAGGTAGATATGAAAGAGTCACAAGGTAAGAGTGATCGTGCTACAGTGTGGTTCCAAAAAGGGGTCAATAGCAAGAAAAATATTTTAAGTTGGAATAATATAAATGAGCAGTACCCCACAAATACAAGCATACATCAAAAATCTTCACTATTCTAGATCTATCAAAACAATCTAAAATATAAACTCAAACCTACAGCATCAGCCCCTGACTATGTCCTTTCTGAGTACTTTCAAAAGTCAGACAATTCCGTATCTTATCCTATCACTTATTAAAAAAGCTATGACTGGAACAATATGTTCCCAACGTATAGAAAGGCCTACATCACCCCAACCCACAAAGACGGCCAAGACAATAGCACCTTAAACTACAGACCTATTGAAATTCTATCAGCAACATAAAAAATCCCAACTAACCAACAACTATTTAGCTAACTAACCAAAGATAATCTGCTATCACCAACACAATACAGCTTATGACCACATCATCATACCAATTCTGCCCTCATATCCTTTTTAATTACAGCATACAGACAACTAAATCAGAATTTCATTACTGTATTACTGCCTCAGTCTTTCTCAACCTCTATAAAGCATGTGACATCATCTATCAAACCACTATTCTCATGTATCTCTCTCCATGGAGTTATAACCTCAACTCAACTAGTTTACAGGCTCTCTCTCTAGCCATAGCAGGTCAATCAAATTGAAAAAACGTTTATTGCTCCTTCCTCACCACCTCAAAAGGTATTCCTCAAGGTTTTATTCTGGGTCTACTTCCCTTCAATATTTTCAAAAATAACCAACAAAAATTGCTGAAAACTGTTTTGCTATATAATATGCTGATGAGTGCACCCTAATTTGCTCATCCTTCCAATTTCCAGACTTGAAGAGCTAGCCCAACTTGCTTTAAATAAAATAGAAATATGGCTGAAAGACCACCCTAGTAATAAATTATATGCCCTTTAACCATGTCCATGTAAAAGATTCAGCTCAGATCACGGTCACTTCTTTCAACAAAACTCTACTTGAGCATGTCCAACATCCAAAACTTCTTCGAGTAATCGCTGACAAGAAAGAAATCTGATGACCACATCAACCATATTATATCAATGACCAATCAAAAATGAGGCTCTTTAAATAAAATAAAATTTTATCTCACCCTCCCAAGCACACCTGTTTGCACAAACCCTACTAATCCCAACTTTGCTATGTGCATCATCGGTCCTCACCAACATACAAAAAACACTTGTATACAAACTCTGAAAATGATACACAATAGCATTGCCAAATTTGCAACTAATCAAAACAAACTACTGCCTAGCACTCCAACAAATGCAATGGTTAGAACTCCAGAATGTTATCAGATTTCATCAACTAGAGACTACATTTAATGTTCTGATGTTCTGTAGAACCCTACCAAATACATCACATCAAACCTATTAAACAAGTATTTACCATCTAAACCAGTTTAATCCATTTACAAAAATCAAACAGTCATAAAAACAAAAAAAAAAAAAAGTAATTTTTGTGCCTTTCTCAACTCCTGCCACATACCTAAACTCTAGAATTCTAGTCCCCCTGATGTAAGGGGAATTCCCAACAATCTGTCTTTCTAACAAACTAAAAGCACAGCTATCCTCTTCTTAGATATGCTCCTGCAATGCCTGAGCATGAACTATGCCACTTTATCCTAACACCTATCTAGTTCTCCACTAACACTCCAAACTCCAATTCCTTCTATGTCTCTCGCCTTTTCAACTCTCCCTCACTTCACATCCTACAGTATACCTTATTTTCATAATTTCTCCTCTTTAATCTTCTCATACCTCATCCATCACATAGCTATTAATCACACTTCTGTCATTTAACGCATTGTTATACATAAGTAGTTTTACCTTTTCCACCCTTATATAACTACTGCATGACTATCTAATTCTTAGAAATGTTTATGTCTCAACTGTCCATTGTGCTTACAATATAATTTGTTAATCTTTTTTTGTGGAGCTTTTCTCCCCAGGACTCTGCTGAAAAGGGGCCTTTGGTTCTGTTGGACTATCCTGGTCAAGAAATGTAAATAGTATTACTACTAATAATAATAGTAATAATTATTGATTAGTGATCTATTGGAAAGTACAGTGATAGACTTTATCCAGGATGGTACAATATGAGTACATCAAAGTAGTAATACAGGTATACTGAAAATGGATTAATGAGAGAAGAGATTAGCATGTAGACTGTGAAGAGAAAGGTGCTTGGAAGTAAAGCAGAAGTAGTTTGTGTGAAAATGGATTATGGAAAATGATATACAGAAAGAGGACATCTTAGCAGAAAATCCAGTGCAGTAAATAAAATGAAAATGAGCAAGAAGATTTGAAATTAATGAAAAATAAAATTATCAGACTGGATTAAGTTGCTGAGGAAAGGAAAGAAAGACAAAACATTTAGGTATACTGAAGACTGCAGATTATTAGATGATATGCACAGATAATAGAAGAGGAGGGAACAGTACTGAGGATGCAAACTAGTAGTCTAAATTGCTTAATGAATGACTACCACCAAAGAAGGAGGTTGATACAAGCATATTATTGTAGTACAGGAGTACAGACGGTCATACAGATAAATGGAATGACAAGAATAAAACTGCTGAAAACAATGGAAGTTTGACTACTAATGTATACAAAGCTCGGGATCTTTATAAATTTCTATGCAGGCTGCTTCAGAAAATGGAAACATTAAATGAGACACTGAACTGAACTATGTAATATATCCTTGAAAGCTGACGCTGTTCCAGAGGACTGGAGAATGAATTGTAAAGGTGATACATCTGTAAAAGGATGGGTTTAAGAAGGAAATGGTAAAAACAAGCTTGATATCCTTACAGACATTCCATTAATAGTTTAGAAGGCATTATGCTTATAAACTGGACTCAGTAAACACAAATAATAAAGACAACCTGTCTTCAAAGAATATAAGGGATGAGATATACACACTAAATGAGGAATATATATCTATCCTACATCATAAAACAAACATTAGAAAAATATAGGTTTCTTGTTTATTCTGTAAATCCTAAACATCTATCAAACCTTAAGAATAAGACCAAAAGATTAAATAAATATAAATATATTAAAGAAACACATTCTGCAAAAAAGAAAAGAGAAATACATAGTATACAAGATATATTAGAAGAGTTTAGATGTCACTTTCATGAAATTAATCAATCCACACAACAAATTCAAACACAAGATAAAATAGGAGATTATATTAACAAGAATATATATAATAAACTAAACACACAACAAATAGAAGTTATTGATAAACAAATTATTTTATCAAATATACAAAGTCAAGTAAGTAAACTTAAACTAAAAGCTCCAGGTAATGATGGAATTATTCCTGAAATATATAAGATAATGCCCAAAATGGCTATTTCCTTACTACACAAAGTATATAATTCGGCCCAAAATAATAATTTTACACCCCAATCCTGGAAATATACATTTATATCCCCTATTTTAAAATCAAATAAAGACCAAAAATTCTGTTCCTCATACAGACCAATATCTTTACTGAATATCAATTATGAATATATTCTCAGAAAGATTGAAGAAATTCTTACCTCACTTAATAGACGAAGACCAGACTAGATTTATAACTAACAGAAGTACTTTTGATAATATAAAATGAACCCTAGCTATTATAGACTTCTCACAAAGGAAGAAAAGGAACTTATCATTAATTAGTCTTGATATTAATGCGGCCTTTGAGTCTATTAACTGGATCTATCTATTTACTCTTTTGGAATGCTTACATTTTTCACATAATTTTATTAATCTTCTAAAACATTTATATGAAGAAACCTATGCATATATCAAAATAGGGTCATATATTTCCAATAAAATATCTATTACAAAAGGCACCAAACAAGGATGTCCTCTCTTCTCCTCTACTATTTACTTTGATCATGGAACCGTGGACAAATGAAATAAGAAACAATAAAGAAAGAGGGTTTGGAAATGGATAAAGACAATATAGCCAAAATCCAGCTGTTTGTGGATGATGTTCTTATCACCACAAAGGGAAATGACTCCCCATTCATGTCATTATATGACTCAATTAAAACGTTTCAAATGATGTCCGGTTTATCATTCAGTAACAATAAAAGAAAAATTCTACCCATATAGCCTAATAAAAAAATAAAAAAAAGAGGATAGGAAATAAATCACATTGCTAACGCAGATCAAATCACATATCTTGGAATCATTCTTGCCAAAGACATTAAATCAATAATTCAATTAAACTATAACAAATGTTTACAAAATATCCAATATTTATTTTCAAAATGGAATGCAATAATATTTACTATTGAAGAAAGACTAACCATTATAAAAATGATAATTCTACCTAAAATCTTATACATAATACAATCCATTTAAATTCTACCCTCAAAAAGGTTTATAAATAAACTAAACACTTTAATACCAAGATTCTTTTGGTCATAAAAAAACCTTGACTTAATATTAATTAACATACTAACAGCTGGAAGAATGGTGGAATAGCTTTCCCAGATCTAAATCTCTATTTGATTTCCACTATAATCAGATCAATTTCTCAGCTCTTAGATATAACCTATTTAGCTAAATGGAAATCTTTATGGGAAGTATCAGCCATGGAACTTATAAACAAGACCAACAACATATCAACTAGAATTCATATACACACCTTTTATATGGATCTTAAAAGAATATTTTATCACACATACTAATCCTAATCATACTGCCAGTTACATACATAATATTATAATTAACTTTAGAAACTTTATATATAAACATGTTAAATATAAAGACTACTTTTTTTTATTTCCTATAGCATATACACAAGAGACTTTTGTTACCTCAGATATTAACAAAATTTCTCAGCTGAAAAACAATGAACCCAAATACTAGTTCCGCTAACTTATGAATACAAGACTAGTTCAATGGATCATATTATACAGGAATATACACTTAAGTCCTCACGGTTAGATATACTAACACATATTATACAACAACCCCCCATTAATATTCAAAAACATGCACGCTGATTGGTCAGTGTGCACGTTGTAAATCAGAGTTATAGTAATGGAAAAAGGTCCGGTCACCCCAACTTTTTCCATTACTATAACTCTTTTTTTTTACAGCAACAGAGAACGCAAAATCTCCATTGCTTCACACTGTCTCGCTATGTTAAATGAGTTTAACATAGCGAGACAGTTTGTAAAAAGCAACGGAGATTCTCCGTTAGCTTTATTTAAGCTGTCTCGCTATGTTAAATGAGTTCAACGGAGATCTTGCTCTCTCTGTTGCTTTTTTTTCAAAACTGTCTCACTTTGTTAAATGGGTTTAACATAGCAATACAGCTTTAAAAAAGCAATTGAGATTCTCTGTTGCTTTTTTTAAAGCTGTCTTTCTATGTTAAACCCATTTAATATAGCGAAACAGTTTGTAAAAAGCAATGGAGATCTTGCTTTCTCAGTTGCTTTTGCCCACAGCTCTGATGTACTGCATAGGCATACGCATGCGCAGTACATCAGAACTGCCACAGAATACCAGACAGCTGCGGAAGGGCAGCAAAGAGGCATTATACAATGCCATTATTTAAGAAAAGTAATTATTTTTTTTCTTAAATAATGTCATATAATAGCAATAACCCACTTCTGGGTGTGGGTAATGCTGGATTTACCCACGGTTGGCTTTGTTTGGCCACTCGGGCTTCACCCTCATGACCAAACCACACCAACCATGGGTAAATCCAGCATTACCCACACCCAGGCGTGGGTTATTGCTATACTATATCTTGATAATAAGCTGAAACTAGCCTCACCAACTAGCAAACACGACACCAAGATATTATTACAATTTCTTCAATCAACATTATTACACCAGCATACATATTCAGGTAGTCTCTCCTTTATTTATAGACTTTTAAGAGAGGAAACATTTTCTTGCACACAACTACTAGAGTTATTATAGTTTAATTACTCATAATTCCCCAAGTGAGCAAGATAAGGTTCATATGCTACAATCAGCTGGGAAATAATTTTCTCTGAAATGGAAGATTTACACATGGAGATTCATGAACAGATCCTTTTATACACCACAAATAATGGACAAAATTAAAAAAAAACAGAACATCTGTAATAGATGCAACTCTAATGTAGATATTAACTGGGCACATATGTTTTTTGACTGTCCAACCCTAAATATCTTTTGGAATAAAGTAAATGACTTTTTACAAGCACTTTTTTTTAGACAACTTCATATTGAATAAAGCATTAATAATATTTAATACACGTGTTCCACAATGTGTTAGGAAAACCAAATACTTATTATTATGGACTATATTGGCAGTGGCTAGAAAGATCATATATTTCAAAACATCCTCCTACATTCTCTGAGTTTACTAATTTATTAAAAGAAGTTAGTCATTTGCAGATAAGAACCATAACCTCTAGAACATCTAGAAAGATATATGAACATCATTTATGAGTTAACTTACAAAATATGTTGGAAAAAAATGATCATTTTGTATAAAGGTAATTGACTTTCCTTGTCATTCATGAGAATACGCTACAAAATGAAGGTTATAGTGTATGTTAATGTATAAATACTGGATGTCTATGTACATACTTTAGTTTGTTTGCTTTGTTATTCATATATTCATATTTAAATGCTATAAATATGTTATCAATTTGTAAATCTATAATGTAAATTATCTTATATACGTCTATGTCATTGTTTTCATTATAATCAAAATCAATAAAACTGTTTAAAAAAAAAAAGAAGGCATTATGCTTGCAACAGCAGCATGTATTCACAAAGAGAGGTCATATGACTGTACATGGAGTAGCTCTACTGTGTTATACAAGGGAATTTACGATATATAGTTTATCCACAATTTATAAAAGCTTTGATACAGTTGCCTAGAGTAAGCTGATCAGAAGATGAAAAGTATAAAAGGGAGGATTACAGTTGATACATTTTATAGTATCTTTCCAGGTGCTTCAAACACTGAGTGGCATTTATATACAAACAGAGGAGATTGTTTTAACCTTTTTAAATAAGCACAATGTTATGAAATGTTTTTGAAATGTCCTAGTTCATCTAGTTACTCAGAAGAGGTGATAGTTATAAATGTTCATATGTCCTGTTACATGTGTACACTGCTAGACATACACGTTTTACAGTAAAAGCAGCTCCCTAGAAATTACAGTTTAATTCCTAGTGACTAAAGTAGAAGCTCATTGGCAGTTAGGGTGGCGGTGATTTCTGTTGTTCTGTGGAGATTTGTGGACTGGATTCTTTTTTATGAAAATTTGGTTTGAAAATCTACCTTGGTTAAAGCAGTGGCGTATGACTTTGGTTTTGCTGCTGTCAGCATGTCATTGATTATTTCTGCCTTCTAGTTCTGGTGCCATATATCTTCCATCTTATATGTTATCATGGGGTGGAATTACTTCCCTAAAATACCAGATTTCTGCATTTAAGTTAGTTTGCCAGGGCATTATATGATGATTCTACTGCAAGACCTTACTATTTTACCCTTAGTTCAACTTCCTGAAGCAAAACTCCATGGATATGCAACCATGGAGAAAACATAAAAGCCAGATTGCAAACAGAAAATACCCCCGGCAGTGCTTTTCTGTTAGAAACAATGACTGAAGACTTCAACACTGGTGATTTCACATCAACGTACATAAACATCACTCAGAGCACACTCAAGGGGAAGTAGGGTAATGTCCATACTCAGCACACTGCAGGACGGCACAAAAGCACCCGATGGAGTATCATAAGTTCAAGAAAAATGAAAGGCTCTGTTACTGACCATTTGAATGTTAGTATACTAAATACTGTCAAGAACTGGAAAAGATACTTTTTTGCAGGATAGGTATATTTTGCAGCTCACAGTTTACTACACAATATAGCACAAAGTATTCAGTTAACAGTTACACACTGCATACATATGTCTCAGTACTGTGACCACATGTTTGCACTCAGGAACTTTGCTTTGGAGGACTAACATGGATATTCTTGTCCTCCTGAAGTAGACATACCGTAGACATTGAGCAAGAATGGCATTTAACTGCCTGCTGCACAACTGACAACTTAAGGCTTCATGTATAGTATTTTCATATCAAAGTTTACCAGAAAGTAGAAACCACCCCTTCAATTATTTAAATTTATTGGCCATCCTATTTCAAATGCCATGAACAGTCTAGTCCGCCACATCAGGAACAAGGGACCACACATCATCAGAGACATGGGAATACAATGTTCAACATCGACACATAATACAGACCTCAATAGATCTCCCACTGACTGATGAGATCACAGAGGTAATCATCCACCCCCCCCCTGAAATCCCCCCACCCAAAATAGAAAGACCACAGTAAGAACTTCAACTTCGAGAAGTCACTAAAGACACCTGTGTGGTCTCTTTATATCTCGGAAACTCGACATCAAACCCAAAGAATCTGAATCACTTACAAATGCCTTCTACCAACACCAGCTGCATAGATAAAGGGCATCCAAAACAAAACAAAAGACTCAAAGACTCAAGGCAAAAAAGGTCAGTCTGACTCCTGGTGGACCCCAGCCATAAACAAAAAACAACACAAAAGGGCTACTACAAGATGCAAGAAGCAAAATCCTAGGTAAGACACCCTTGATCACTATAAGTAAAAAAACTAAGAGCTCAAAAAAATCATCAAAGCAAATTTTGAGAAAAAAAAGAAAAAAGACTCAAAAGACAATCATAAAGGCCTCTTTAGCTATATAGTAAACCTGGGGGGAAACTCCCAGATATGCTCAGAACTAGTTCAAAATGATGTGAAGATTACTGATCCTACAGACATTGCCAACATACTGGCTGCTGACAGGTTCAGTGCAAACTTCCCCCTCCCCAAAAACCTATAATGGAGTGCTTGTTTCAAAATATTCATCTGCACTTCTATAATATATCGTGCTAAACTGCAGTGGGATGCCAAACTGCTAAATACACTTCAGAGGGGGCTCCTAAATACTGAATAATTAGTGCACGTGGCATGCATAATTTACATTGTGACAATGCAGGACTGCATGCTTTTATGTATTGCTACCACCCAGCAAGCCGTTGTCATACAGCCCTTGCACATTTGCTTTGGTCAGCTCTATTGCTCAGCACATAACCAAGATCTATATTTTAAATATAAACAAATTAAACTTTTAAGCTATATAATTTGCTTTTATTACACATTATTGCTACTGAAAATGCATACATTCATTTTCTTGCAGTTTTTGCAAGACATTTGTCTGGCAGTTGGTGCTAAGGATTAAGAAGCTGTTACTAAGTTGTTTCCTGTGGTCCAGTGGTCCAGGGTTTGACTCCTTCAGCCTCCATTGCCTAACAGTGTGAATCTGATCAAGTCATTTAACTATACAGTACTTCTAGGCTGAGTATGAAAAAGGTCTGTGGAGGTCAGGGCTCTACCCAGGTGAACAATTGCAAATAAATAATACATACATAATTGCATGACATTTTTCAGAAAGCAATGCAGAATCATATATAGGACTGATTTGATGTCTTATTTTGTAAGACGCTTTTTTTCTCCTCATTTAATATGTAAATACAAAAAAAAAACTTCTATTTCTCAAGCTGGATTTGCTTAGTTACAGTATTTTTATTTCTAGTGTCCATGTCCCATTTCACGTAGCTACAAACACCCATGAAGTTAAATGTTATATTCTTTTGAATGCTCCCCATAGAATTTGAAAATATTTATTCAAGAAATGGTTCTAATCTCAGTAATAGTGGTTAAATTACTATATTTTTTGAATTTGTAACTCTCTAACTTTTCCTCTGATTTAATTCACACTGGAGTAAAATTAGAGAAGAACAGAGCCAAAATGTATGTTGATGTGCAGTACACCCCTTTACTGAGACTAAGTTTCTATCTGTAGCAAAAGTTATTCTGCACAGAGTAATAACCAAATTAGTTGATTGTATCGCACTGTTTTCTCACAGGGCAATGCATGACTAAGGGACATGGAACGTGATTAAGGGACATGGAACGTGATTAAGGGACATGGAAGAGTGCCTTATTCTGAAACAAAGAGGAAAAGAAGGTTTGAAAAGTGACAAGAGTTAGGGACATATGTTCTGCTAAAACTCAGCATGCATTCTCAGGTAGTCATTTCAATCAGAACCATAAGAAATAGGAAATGGTTGCTTCTTCTTTACATAAAGGCTGACCAGAGTAGAAGAGATCAGAGACAGACATGAGCTGCCACTAAGCATTAGCTCTTTTTTCAGTGTTTAACATTCCAGTCAGAAATACAAGGAATGTAGATGGTGGATTTTATCTTTCCTCCACAGGGGTCAACAAGACAAAGTGTGAGGATATACTGAAAGTGTTGATGGACAAATGGGTTAGAAGGAAAGCTATTAAATTCAGTCTGTAACAAATCATGCTAAGGGACAGTTTCAGGCTGGAAAAGCTTGCAGGAGGTAAATAAATTCCCACTGAGTGAAGTTACACTAACAACTCTGAAAACAAAAATGTAAATCTTTTACCGATGTTAGCTGGATGAATAGTCACATCAATTTGTACATAACAAATGGAAATGTGCAAAACTAGATGTGCACACTAACAATGGTAATAGCAGGATTTCCTCCCCCCTTTTTTTCTAATACCTTAACTAGCCAAAAAAAATAAATAAATAAATTTAAAAAAGCACGACACCACATTTTAACATTATACTCTGGACAAATTAAAGTAGTACTGTGCATTTTGAAAATCGGCCTTTATATGCCAGGAAAGGAAAAATATGCCAAAATACTGCTCCAAGCAGTGGCCTAGTCCAAAAAAGGTAACAGTCATTAATTAGGAGGTCAGATCCACCCAGCCTAGATACAATATTAAGATCATGAAAGCCAAAGAACATAAAGGAACTATGGCAGAAAGGCATGAGGAAGTGGACACATTTTCTACTATATTAGAAGACAAAAATACTTTAAAAAGATAGTACCCCTGTACAAGAATATACAGATAAAATGGATGGAAGCAAGGTTAGATAAGAACTCAGCAGGAAGTCCTGTTGTGGTAAATGTTCCAGAAACAGAATGTGGTTTATTGCCAGAACAAGTAGATTCAAACAACCTTGGAACATAATACTCGAACAACTGTAAACAGTCAAAGCAAACAGAGAAACGGAAGTTTCAGTACAAAAAAAATGAACAAAATTAAAATTAAATGAAAAAAAAATGTAAATATAAAGAAAGTTACAGTTAGATAGATGAGACAGATTGCACAAAACGTCCAACAGGTTGATACAAAAGTTAGATGCCCAGGTACTACGAGGGATTACAGTTTAAACAAGAAAAAGTTCAAGATGGCTTCCCAGACACACAGAGATGCAGCTCTTCCTGTGACTCATTTGAATAGGGTTTGACTAGTTGTCCTGCCACTGGAGAACTCAGGCAGGCAGCAGGAGGAGTGAAGGGCCACAGCTTGTCTCTCCTGGAAGATGGGGAGGGTAGGTAAATACCCAGGGAGCACGTGGAGAAGTGCAATTTCTGTGGTGGAGACCTGAGAAAGTACTTCCTGTGCTTAAGGGCAGGGTGCAGGGCTGTGTGCTAACAATGTTCTTTGTGGAAGCAAAGAACAACCCATTGCATATACCTCCCCTCTCCCTGGAAAGCCACAGTTTTGTAGGGATGATAGGGCTAAAAGAAGAAAATCCTTAAACCACCCCTACCAATTGTCCAAATGTTGTCACCTCATAGCTGACCTTTGCCCCACTGATGCAGAAAGAATGGACTGATTGGCCAGCAAGAGAACCGATGGTTGATAGGCAGTGAAGGCAGTGAAGACAAGGAGTGCTAAAAAAATGCAAGAGGATTTTAAAAAATGAAAAAAAGGGGCAGTATTTACCAGTAAGATGATGGATTTGGACTGCATAGCCAGAAAGAAAAGCTTAAGACTCCTAGCTATAATGAGAAAAAGGATAGCAATGCCTAAACTAGCAACCCCCCCAAATAACTTCTAGAAATGTCCTAGCTAACATACCCCCTCCTAATAAATGCCTATAATACACAGGAATACAACTGGCTCTGATCGCATGGCTAGACTTATAAAAGCCCCGGTGGTCATTAGCCACGTATAAACCTATACACAGTTCAGGGTACAGCAACACATTAACATTTCTGTAAAAGTGGTAGGAAAAACATAAGATTATACAATTACCTTTGGATCACTTACACAGAATACTAAGACAGGAACTAGTGAAATGAGACCAGCAGTAGTAATGATCCATGTAAATAAAAGGTAAAGAGAAACTTCTATAAAAATTCAAGGGAATGAATAAAGTGCAATGTTTTCAATTACCTCACAAGTCAAAGCAGACACAATTTGAGGCAATCAAGATCAGTTGATTAAACAAAATATCCACTGCAGCTGAAGGCTGGGAAAAGTAAAGGCAACCTAATATTGGCAGGAGATATTGGACATGAACGTTTTCCTTTATATTATCTTTTTTTCTGTTGTTTTGGTTAACCCTTGTATGTCTTCCCTTCAAAGAAAAAAGTACATTGCTGTACATGTGTAAAAGCATTATTAGTACTAGAAATACTCTCTATAAACATTAAAGGTTTAAACGTAATAACAAAAATAAGTTCCATCATATGTAAAAAGAAGAAACAAATACTTGAATGTCAGAACTTCAACTGTCTCTAAATTATGTGCCTTACCAGAGTAAGAAATGGACCTATAAACTGGATCCAAGTAGTATAGTAAATCCAGGCACATCTCACACAGCTACTGGGGGTGGGGGGTGAATCAAACCTTCCATAGTCAAATGCAAGTATAAGATATGTACAAGCAAACCGAAGGTAGAATGCTACCATTAATGCTAAACATTAGTAGAGGACAATTTATGTTGGTGTGACAATTTACTTTGGTGCCTGCCTGTGTGTGTGTGTGTGTGTGTATATATATATATATATATATATATATATATATATATATATATATATCTATGAATGACTCATTTAAAGAATAAAATCAGTTCCTGCAAAATATAACTATAATTCTGATTGGAAATTGGGGTGCTATCTTGGATAACAGAACACATTGTACACATCAACAAAGGTGATGAAATCAGAAAAAGCAAAGCAAAATATTAAGTCTCTTTATGGATACAGTCTTGGATTAATGGATTTGGAAAGTTCTAAGGAAATATTTGCACAAGCCCTCCCATAACAAATAGGTTTAACAGGATAAATTTATGCCTGGTTTCAGATGATATAGTTAGTCCCATGGCATAATTAAGAACATCACTATGCCATTTTACAGACCACTCGGTTCTGGTAATTGCAAGAACCAAAAGGAAGAGGAAGTGGGAGGAAGCCCCCTGCATTACCAGAAATGGAAATAATGCAAGTAGCAATGGATTAAATAATAACCTCCAAACAAGAAAATAAAAATAAAGCCTTATCTTTAATATACTTTTTGGGATGTCCTGAAAATCTGTAAACACATTAAACAGACTTGAGAAGCAGATACAGGAAAATATAAACTATAAGATATAACTGTTAAATAACCAATTACAGAAGGCTGAAAAACTACTACATGGTGCAAAATATAAACACTTAGCACTTTGGAAAGAACTAATGAAACATAAGCTAGAGATGAATGCTCTTTTATATGACAAGTAGAAAAAACATCATTGGTGGAAGACCATGGTGCAGGCTTATAGGATTGCCACTCATGAATCAAATGAGGTATCAGAAAACTATGAATGTAATCATGTCAATCAGGAATGTAAAAAAAAAAAAAAAAAGGCTTGTCAAAGCTGCGAAGCTCAGGTTCAGATGAAGTACTGTATTGTTATTTTTATTCAGCACACAGTCAGGAACAAATACATGAAAAAAATGGTTTGGAAAGTTGTTAGGATGTATTCCTATGGGCCAGAAAATGAAGAAAAATGTAAACCACTCACAGTACAAGATCTTTTCAAACATTAAGGTCCTTTAAGAGAGAGGAGAGTCCAGGCCCTGATGGACTTGCCTTGGAAAGTAATTTAAAATATTCTTCTGCCCCTACTTCAGAGACTGATAAAGTAGTTTACTAGATCATGATACAGAATGCCTTCTTCAGTGATGTACACATTAAAACAGAAGAAAAAGTAGAATCCGATTACAACAGTGAAAATGGACAACACAGCCACTACAGGCCAGAAATTATTCTTGAGCAATGATTATACTATAAAAGATAAAATAATTACTCAAAGAATGATAAAAAATGAAAAGCTTTCAAGTCTAATCAAATATATAAGACATATTAGACAATATGTAAGGTAACACAGAGCCCTATTAAATTATAAGCACAAAATCTTCCCTGGTTTCCTACTATCACAGCAATGAGACTAAAGTACTTGTATCCCATATCATTTGTGCTATACATAAATAAATGACTGCAAAGAATATCAAGTAGTAAGACTGTTATTAAGGTTGGACTAAATAATTTATTCAGTAATGGCTTATGCAGACAAATTATTAATATAAACTAGGACTTATAATCAAAGAATGTTACAGACTCAAGCATTGCTGAAAGAGGCAGAAGTTTGTATAAAATATAAGGCATATTTAGAAAAATGTAAAAGAATGATACCCTCAAGAAAAAAAAATAATTTGAATACTGATGTGATTAACTGAATTAAAGTTATAGGGTTCTATTTCATAAGTACAAATGAAGGTATTTTGCAAGTTAACAATAAGAAAATGGCAGAGAAAGTAAAGATAAAATTCATTTGTATGGTCAGTAGTATTTTTCATTATCTGGTACAGTTATTATTGATAACAATATGTGTCTTCCTTTTATTCTTTTTCTTCTCAGTCAGGCATTTGTGAATTACATTTTCCTGGAGGGATAAAACCATTTGAGTCCCTTGAAAGAAAGGCATAAGACTTGGGGAAAGGCAATGCATACATTTCACAGATTTGGTAATGTATGCAGGCTTGGTGTTAACTTAAACATTATATGGAAATTTGGTACTCACATTTACTTAGTTGTTAAATAATTTTGAAATATTAAAAAGGAGAGATTGTCAGACCATTAGAATATATTTTAACGAGTTTCTGCTCACCTTAGACAACACTGAAAGTCTTAAACCTGCACCTGGATTAGAAAAAAAATATTAAAGCAAAATTCCACTACATTGGTTAAATCTGCGCTTTAAGATTTCCTCTCCCTGTACAGGTAGTCTTCCAGTTGTACAAAGGTTAATTCAAGAAGACACCACTTGTGCAAAGTAAAATCAATGAAACCACTTTTAGCACTAATGGAAGTAAAATCACTGAAACCACTTTTAGCACTAATGGAAGTAAAATCATGGAAACCACTTTCAGCACTAATGGAAGTAAAATCACAGAAACCACTTTCAGCACTAATGGAAGTAAAATCACAGAAACCACTTTCAGCAGTAATGGAATTAAAATCACTGAAACCACTTTCAGCACTAATGGAAGTAAAATCACTGAAACCACTTTCAGCACTAATGGAAGTAAAATCACGGAAACCACTTTCAGCAGTAATGGAAGTAAAATCATTGAAACCACTTTCAGCACTAATGTAAGTAAAATCACTGAAACCACTTTTAGCACTAATGGAAGTAAAATCACTGAAACCACTTTCAGCAGTAATGGAAGTAAAATCACTGAAACCACTTTCAGCACTAATGGAAGTAAAATCACTGAAACCACTTTCAGCAGTAATGGAATTAAAATCACAGAAACCACTTTCAGCACTAATGGAAGTAAAATCACAGAAACCACTTTCAGCAGTAATGGAAGTAAAATCACAGAAACCACTTTCAGCAGTAATGGAATTAAAATCACTGAAACCACTTTCAGCACTAATGGAAGTAAAATCACTGAAACCACTTTTAGCACTAATGGAAGTAAAATCACGGAAACCACTTTCAGCAGTAATGGAAGTAAAATCATTGAAACCACTTTCAGCACTAATGTAAGTAAAATCACTGAAACCACTTTTAGCACTAATGGAAGTAATATCACTGAAACCACTTTCAGCAGTAATGGAAGTAAAATCACTGAAACCACTTTCAGCACTAATGGAAGTAAAATCACTGAAACCACTTTTAGCACTAATGGAAGTAAAATCACTGAAACCACTTTCAGCAGTAATGGAAGTAAAATCACAGAAACCACTTTCAGCAGTAATGGAAGTAAAATCACTGAAACCACTTTTAGCACTAATGGAAGTAAAAATCACTGAAACCACTTTCAGCAGTAATGGAAGTAAAATCAGGGAAACCACTTTTAGCACTAATGGAAGTAAAATCACGGAAACCACTTTTAGCACTAATGGAAGTAAAATCACTGAAACCACTTTCAGCAGTAATGGAAGTAAAATCACAGAAACCACTTTCAGCAGTAAAGGAAGTAAAATCACTGAAACCACTTTTAGCACTAATGGAAGTAAAAATCACTGAAACCACTTTCAGCAGTAATGGAAGTAAAATCAGGGAAACCACTTTTAGCACTAATGGAAGTAAAATCACTGAAACCACTTTCAACACTAATGGAAGTAAAATCACTGAAACCACTTTTAGTACTAATGGAAGTAAAATCACAGAAACCACTTTCAGCACTAATGGAAGCAAAATCTTTGAAACCACTTTTAGTACTAATGGAAGTAAAATCACAGAAACCACTTTCAGCACTAATGGAAGTAAAATCACTGAAACCACTTTCAGCACTAATGGAATTTACGCTTTTCTCCATTATTGTCTGATGATAGAACTGGCATGTATACATTTTGGGGGCTGCAGGGTACAGGGGAGCTTGTCCCCTGCAAAAAAAATAAAAAAAGTGTGGTTTTCAGCAACTCTACATCTCATAAATGGTATTTGCTGAAACTATCTTCTGTAAATCTACATGAATTCAAAGAAAGCAGTCACAAATGGTACAAAGTATATGGGAAGACAGATACTAACAAGGTATTAAGGCATGAAATATGGATGGGACAATACAGAAGATGCAACAAAGTATGGGTCATTTGTTAAGTCAGAGTCCAAAATATACTCTACAAAATGTTATTCAGTGAACTAAAACCGAAACAACGTTTCACTTAGATGATTATGTTTTGAAAAATGCAAACGTAATAGACATAAACAAATATTAAGGGAATATCAATAAGTAGAATTATTTAACTACAGATTAAGGAAATGTAACAGTATTACAAAATAATTATACAAAGATTGCCAAATTTTGAATACAAGACTTGGCTTCATTTCACTTTTGCAGGATGCAATCCTCAAGTCCCACCTCTTTGAACTCACTTATTACTGTTGTCTACAGGAAATCACTTCCTGTGTGTATGCCAGCAGAGATTCCTTTGTTTTGAGGGAGTTCTCCTGTCTTCATATTTGTGCAACCATGGAGTTGGTACATATAATTTTGGGATGTGTAAGGGGCTTGTTCTCTAAATGGGGTATCAAGAGGGTTTGCAAAAACACAAACATTTGAGCTCGTTTGGCAGGTTTTATCACAAACTGTATAAATGAATAAGTTAAACCTTGGATATTAGTACATGAAGCACAGGAATCTTTAGAGAACATATGTTACTTCAAGACAAACAATGCAATATGAGAGAATGCAAGGAATTCATTACCTTGTAGAGAAACTTTGGAGGATAAATCTCAAACTCAGATATATGTGGACACTATGGGGGGGGTGCAACAGTGAGATTCACTTCACTGTTTGTAATCCTTGGAGTGGTGAAGGTGAAACAGCTGACTGAAATTCTAATTAAGATTCACATACCATTGCAAGAAGATTAGTATCTAATCATGGGATGCTTGAATGATGTGTGTCTGGAAGAGGAAAAAATAATTTACATGAATCCAGAGAAAGCAGTCACAAAAGGTACAAAGTATATGGGAAGACAGATACTAACAGGGTATTAAGGTATGAAATATGGATGGGGCAATACAGAAGATGCAACAAAGTATGGGTTGTTTGCTTTTCACTACTTTAAAAGATGGTATGGGTTTAAATCTTCTATCGCAAACCACTACCACGTGGTTGCCCACCAGACATATAATCAGTGTTGTTCCCATCCTGCTCTCATGTTTACCTGCTCCAAAGCAAGTAATGAGCAAGATAGTCCCCATTAAACCATTTCAACAACTCGTTTGCCTACAAACTGTTGTGTGTATCACTTTATACTGGCAATTTAAATATTTTTCCGGCTACCCGCATATTACTTCATTGAAGCTGACTCAGCCCAGCACTGTGAATGCAGAGTCTGCTAAATAGTCCAACTGACTTTTTAAGGTTAAACTGCTCATATGAATGATACCTGTCCATAGAAATGCATCGTATCACTCAGCCAGTTGTTACATTTAAACCCACACCAGGTTCTGTACATTTTAAACAACATTATGCAGCTTAAGATTCACAACTAGATTTGTCATAATAAAACTAAAGTCTGATACTGTATTTTTGTTAAGTTTCACAGCAATGCCGTCTTACTGAAACTGTAACTGTGATATTTGCTTTTCATCATACTATCTTGCCTATCCTCGACAGGTAATTCACCTGAAGTGTTATTTGCTTGTTTATTCTTTGTACTCTACTGCTGCTTAACCTATTAATTGTACCATACTCTCTACTGCTGCTTAACCCATATAACTCTTACTAATTTACCTCCACTTATAAACCTCTCTCCCCTAATATTTTGTTTCTCCAGCTCACCAACCTTCACTGCCAAATTGTTTTGCTTACCAGTCCTGCCCTCCTGGACATCCAAGACTAATATCAGATACCAGGCACACCCAGTGCGTCTCTCTCCCATACAAGGAAAGTCTACCTCCTTCCAGAAGTGAACTCCAAGGATTAAAAGAAAGTATGTTAGTAGTACTTAAATGTGATTAAGCTCCACCACTTGCCAAGTACTAGTATAGGATCATGACCAGAACAGCCAGCAGACATACCCCTTGCATTGGAATCCCCTCCATCCTTACAATTCCTATTGTTTGAGCTTCTTTTTGCCTTCTATTGATAATTCTACCTTCTCAAATATAACACTGTACCCCCCCACACCTGCCTTATCTTGGTCTCCCACTTCTTATTCCTCTGAAATTCTCTCTGCCTCTTTAACTTTCCACCTCCTACACTGGTTCCATTTACTACAATTATAAGATTGTTCACTATATGGCAGTCTTTATCCTTCCATAACCTCTCTCTCTTCTTCGCTCACTGTACTCATATAAGCTAGATTCCCTGCTCACTCCATTACAACCCCCTAGGTATCAGTCCCTAACTGCCCCCTGAATTTCTCTCATACCCCCTTCCCCTATGCCTTTATTCTAAGTAAACCTCTACCAACTACTTATCTTCCTCCGTACTCACCTTCCACTCCACTGATTGATTTTCTCACTGGCCTGCTTTTTCTCCTTCCATGGTCTACCTGCTCCATTCGCCCTGCAGGCTCACTCCGCTCCCCTACCCTACCCCCAAATCCCACGCACCACCAGCAGCCCTACATTTATATCTACCACACCCACTATATCCAACAGCCAATCCAAACTAGGCAATACCATTCAGCCACTCCAACTTAGCCTCCAGACCACTACTTAGTCCCCCCTTCATTACTTCACTTTAAAGCAGTCCACCCCTACAAACCTTCAACATCACAAACTACTTTTCTTACAAACCAAACACCTTTCAACCAGCAACATATAACCTACCTCCAACTTAAACTCACTGTACCTTCATATAAACCACAACAATGCCCCTAAAAATTCAAACCATACTAACACAAACACTACTGCTAGCAACCTTACGTTTATTAAATTATCTGACTGAATCAAAATATATCAACCACTCCCCCCAGTTTCATACCACTACATTATCCAACACAAACGTTACAAACAACTCCATCCGCTTATGCCCTTGTCTCTTCCACTTCAACTCCTCTATGCTCTTCCCCTATAAAGTCCTGACTATAAATGGGACACCAAAACACTCTACTCAAATTCCCTCTAAACTCACCTCTTTCATTTTCTATACCCAACTAAGTAAATCTCTTTCACAACATTATATCTCAATCCTTCTCTCAGGTGACATACACCCAAATCCTGGTCCCTCTTCCTCTCCTGACTTATCCTCCAAACCCCACCCCCTCCTGCAAATACTAAATCCCTTACATTCTCTGCCCTTAATACTCAAAGACTCTGTAATAAAATACCAAACCTTCATGGCTGGTTACTACACAATCAGTCAGACATTTTTTCCATCTCAGAAACCTGGCTCAAGCCTCACATAAAAGACTCAGAACTGCTACCCCCCAAATACCGGATACTGAGAAAAGATAGAACCAAAAAAAGGGGGGTAGTGTCTCACTCCTATACTCTGCTTCCCTCCTAGTCAACCCCTATACCAAACCCTTCCCTAATTTCAATAAAGCAGAAGCTATACCAGCCCTACTCCACTTAAACAAACATGTATTTGTCCTCTCCCTCTATATCCCCCCCCCCCCCGGTGACAATATCTCAGTTCTAGAAGACATTCTCTCCTGGGTCTCCACTAACATCACCCAAGAAACCATTATACTGGGTGATTTTAACATAGACTGGGCCACAATCCTATCCCCTACTAATTCCAATAACATTAATTTATATAAGTTCACACAGTTAATCAATACTATCACCAGACCCTCAAAGAATTCCACTACCGGAAGTATCAGACTGGATTTTAGTATCCCACCCCAAAACATCTCTAACAGTGGCATCCTCCCAGACCCTCTAGCTGACCATTTCCCCACTTTCGCCCATCTCCCCTCCTCTGTACAACATACCCACACCTTGACTACCTGCCACTCCTTAAAAACCTTCAATCCAGAAACTTTCACTAACATACTAAAACACACCAACTGGAACCCACTAAAAACCCTCCCCCTAGACATGCTCTATCCTACTTTAACAATACTTTCATAAAGCTACTTAACTCCTTAGCCCCACAAACAACTAAGCGTAGTAAAAGTAACCCAGTACCTTGGTTAACTAAAAACTCACTAGCTAACATGTGACTCCATGACAAAACCTGGGCATTATACCAAAAAATAAAACTAACACCACCCTCACTGAATGTAAAAGACTACAAAACAAGGTTAAAAAACGTGTTTCTTCTGACCGTAAGGCATATTTCACTACCCTCTAAACCAACCATACTTCTAATCTGAAATGTTTCTGGAAGAGAATCTCAACCCTCCTCAAACCTGGCTAAGCTGAAAACCCTAGTCCCGACCTAGACGCATCTGACACAGACTTAGCAACCAAATTCAACTCCTTTTTCATAGACTCTATTAGTAAACTAACAACCTTCACCAATAACTTAGGTACTCACCCTTAACCGACACCTATTCCTTCCTCCCTAAACACCTCATGCCATGTGCCCCAGCTCCACCTTTCTCTATTAATCCCATCTCCATATCAACTATAAAAAAACTTCTCCTATAATTAAAACCCGGCTCAAATGCTCCTGATGAAATCCGCTCTTATTTCTTAAAAGTAGCTTCAGAAGCAATAGCCCCCCCCCCCATCAGCATACTCATTAATCATTCTATCTTAGAAGGCCAAGTCCCCCAACTATGGAAGAAAGCCTTTATTATCCCTCTTCATAAAGGTGGAAACAACTATGACATAACTAACTTCCGCCCTATCGCAATTGTGTCCCCTATTTCTAAACTACTCGAAAAGTGTGTCCACCAGCAACTCCTACCCTATCTCATTAATCACCAACTTCTAACACCAACACAACATGTTTTTTGTCGTGGCCATACTACCTCTACTGCCCTCCTCTCCTTCCTTGAGCCAGTAAATAAAGCCTGTGATTCTGGCCACTTCGTATCCACTCTCCTCCTAGACCTCTCTAAGGCATTTGACACCATTTCCCACAACCTGCTCCTTACCAAACTCACTAAACTAAAATTGTCCCCTTCCACTACTCAGTGGTTCTCAAGCTATCTCACCCACAGGCAGCAAGCAGTCAAATGGAACAAGGCTTCCTCTACATTCCTCAATACATCCACAGGTGTCCCCCAGGGCTCGATTCTAGGTCTCCTATTATTTAATATTTTCATAAATGATTTTCACCATGCCATCCCACACTCCACCCTCATTCAATGCGCTGATGATTCTACTATAATCTGTTCCTCTCCCTTTATCACCACTCTTAACCACCTTACACAAGCAGCTTTCTCCTCTACTGAACAGTGGATGCTTGATAACCATCTGGCCCCGAATGCTACAAAAAACAAACTTATGCTATTCTAACCCTCTAAAAACTCTCTCTTAGATAAAAATACCTTTACAATAAACAGCAAAAACAATACTTCCCTAGAAATAGTTTCAGATGCAAAATTATTAGGAATAATCATAGATGACCAACTGAAATTTGATAAGCATCTTCAAGCCAATATCAACAAAACCCATAAAAAGCTAGTTATGCTCTACCGGCATTGTCACTTCATCTCTCCCTCTACTAGAGTCACACTAGCTGATACTTACCTGATCCCATCTCTACTTTATGGTGCAACTATCCTTTCCAACCTGCAATCCTCCCTTAAAGCAAAACTCTCACCTTGCTACAATAAAATAACCAAATTTGCCACAGGTCACAGAGACTCCTCTCACCACTGCCTTTCCCTTCATCAGCTAGGCTGGCTTGAGCTACCCAATTTCCTCAGTCACACCCAACTTATCCCAGCTCATAAACTGATCCACAACCCATCTCTCTGTCCTTCCCTAGCAAACACCTTTGAAATGCATAAACCTGACGACAGACTCAAGATCAAATTCTCACAACTTAATCAAATTGCACAGACTCTTACGTCCAGCTGGAAATCAACTGATGTCATTCTCACTAGCATGCTGCTAGAAGACTCTTCCAGCCTCCATTCGCACTACAAACAGTCTTTCCTTGTTCAAAACCTCACTTCACTCATACCTAACCTCACAATGGATATGCTCATATTCCCACCCTACCTAATAACTACTCCACTTTCCTCCTAATCTTCTAACCCTCCTGTAGACCCATTAATGCCTATCTTACGTCTTTAACACTAGAAATACTAAAGCAAGTTAAACTAGCATTTTTTGTTACTCCTTATAACAAATACTACCCACTATTAACCCAGAGGTTTGTTCGGATATGACAATCTTTGATGAAACTCATTGTAAATACCTATTTTTCCTCCGACATATTTTTCTTAGTTACTGTATTAATGCATAATTATGTTTTCAGTGGGTTTTTTTATGTGTACTTCAAATGTGCTCCTACTTTGTATTATGTAATCAACCTTCTGGAGGTTTTGTCCCCAGGACTCCATTGAAAACGGGCTATTTGTGGCCCAGTGGACTATCCTGGCAAACAAACTGCAAATAAATAAATACAATTCAGGAATTAAGGAAGAGTGCAATGGTAATTAGCAGCCTGACTGTTGTGCGCTGGAAAATTAAGCTTTTATCTGAATATCCAATGCAAATATGTTGGAAATTCTTTACTGATGTTTTATAAAGTGTCTTTAGCCTGTATTCCCAGTATATCCCATATCTGGATCCGATAGTTTATTTTTCTGTTAGATCTTGATCACTCCAGTTACTAATGTCTCTGTAATATATGTTATACTACGTTTGTTTGCAACTATTAGTTTCTTTAGTAACTTTGTTAACTGCATTGTTGTTAATTGCCATTTATTAATATTCCTTTTTTGACTACTTGTTTTATACTAAATTGTTAATGTATTGGAACTTTTCTTTTCTCCCTGCGTCTCCACTGAAAACAAGCTACTTGCCCAGTTGGACACTACCCGATTAACCAATGTAAATAAATAAATAAGTATTGTTAAAATGTAGTAAATAGTGACAGGCTCAGATGAAAACAATAAGAGTTTACCTACTGTTTTTCACTTTGCTTTATTTTCCTCCAGCTTCCAAGTTTCCTTACCATTATGTCAACAATCCTAGACATGTGTTTCAAGAAGGGAGAAATCTCTCAAAACAAAAGAATTACTGTTGGTGCACAGTTAAACACACCAGCAGTGATTTCTACAGACAAAAATAATAGGCAAGTTCAACGATTTGGGGCTTGAGGAATGCACCCTGAGGGAGTTGGGGCTCAGGGAAGTGTCAGAATTTGGCAATTTCCATATAAATCTCTTGTAATAACATGGCCAAATCTATTTAACCTGTAGATAAAGGACTCAGCTTGCTATTCCCTTAATTTGTTTATATGTATTTTTTTTTAATTTTTCAAAAAATAATGCAAAAACAGCAGATATGATATATGATGTTCTAAATTTATAACATTACAATAAAAATAACAGTCTCCACAAACATTTTTAGAGGGAAAAACATTATACCAGAAAGAAGCTGCTTGTCAGAGAAAAAACAATTAAGTGGCATTCTTTTTTATCCAGTATGCATGATCTTAACATGACTTCCGTGGTGGTGCAGTGGTGGCGTTGTTGCCTCATAGCAAGAAGTTCTCCGGTTCGATTCTCGGCTGGAGTGCGGGGAGTGCCTTTTGTGTGGAGTCTGCATGTTCTCCCTGTGGTTGGGTGGGCATTCAAAAGACATGCGTAAATGGGCGTGCCTTGGTTGAACGTCTAGCTGGCACCTCGGCGTTCGTGAAAATCTACAGCCAATCATTAGTGGATCGGAGTTCCACTGTGGCGACCCCTAACCGGGAAAAGCCAATAGACAACACACAATATGCATGATCTTAACATGCAAAATTACTTCTAAAAAAATCTATATAATAATTTCCATAGCCTCTCACAGGGACCACTGCTGCAATGTTTTATTAAAAGTAAAATGACTCCAATTAAAAAGGGGTGACTTCTGAATGGGAGTCTAACTGAGCCCCAAAAGCCTACCCTTTCTCTCCAGTAGTTCAACCCAAACCACTTACCTCTATAATCTAATGACCCAAAGTCATGGTGCTACTGTTGTTATGCACCTCATAATAAATTATACACTACTCTGTCCCTGCACACAGTCTATGGGGGTCACTACCTTCCTCAGTAAGGAACTTATCAGTCTGCAGGAAGCTCCATTAAATACTCTTACAGTACCGTAACAAAATATTCAAATGTCACTGTTTCCCACTGCAGACTCCTAATGGATTTTCTCTTCTCCACTTAGGGTTACCACCTGTCCCACTTTGCGAGGGACAGTCCCTCTTTGGGCAGTTGTGTCCTGCAAAAAAATTGTAAAAATGGCAATTGTCCTGAGATTTTAGGACAAAATTATTTCCTATATTTTATGTAAAAGTTGCATAAAATAGTTATTCTGTATCTGAAACACCTAAATGTTATAAGAAACAGAATAAACAACTAAAATGCTACAAGAATAAGCTTTTATTTAGGCAAAAAAGTGAAGTTCTGTCCTTTGTACTGGCCGTGGGTATGTTTCAGCCTGGAAAAAACTGCAATTTGTACCAAAAATACCCCACTTTGGGCATCTAAAAAGGTAACCTGCATGGTGGTTCCTTGCAGTTTTACTCAGCATCTAAAAAGGTGGCAACTCTATCTCCACTCCAAAGCTTGAAGCCATCCCACATACTTTCTGAAACATTCCTACCTCTGTCTGCTGTGCTTCTGTCATTGCATGGTAAATTCATTGTCAGTTCTATGCAAATACCATTCTGCTTTCCTATTCACTTTCAGAGCACAACACTATAACCTCCTTATGACTTTCAAACGATGGGAATATTACTTATATCTTGTTCTGGACAATCTATCTACAACTGTCAGCCAAGTAATATAGAATTGTTTGTATTACATACTGCCTTATATGTGTACAGTGTTCCAAACTATACCACTCAACATTACATCCATGTTCTGTGGCCTTCATTACTTAAGAGTATATATATATATATATATATATATATATATATATATATATATATATATATATATATATATATATATACTGTTTTTATAAACATTGTACACACTTTTGTAAATAATTATTTATCAAAGACTGCTGTGTCTTAAATAAATAAATCAGTAAAATCTCCATGTGACCCTGTAGCTCCTTAAGAAACAAAAGCAGATCTGTATCTTAGCAACACAAAAACACTTTTCTATTAGTCTGCAAGATGAGGTATCTAGTTTCTGATCACAATGAGTACTGAGTCCTGCATGACCTGAAAATTTAATGTTCTAAGGCGGTCACAAGCCATGGAAAGGGCAATTGTACGCATACTGTCTGAGGAACCAAGAATACCTGGATAAGAATAATAAACAGGACAGCAAATTAGCGCTAGTAGTTAACAAAATAAACAGATAATAAAGACATGTCACATTCATCCATCTTTAAAGTACATGCTGATATAGTTCCCTGAGGATGCCCTGTTGTTTCTGTTGCTTAACACTCCTGTTACTGTCACGCTGCTCTGAATTTCTTTCTGCCTTTGCCTTTTCCTAACAAGGCAGCAGTAGTGCTCTGCTCGATTCATAACTGCTCATTCACAAGTTCCAAATCTACCAGCACAACAGATGATATCACTGCCTTTATTTACTGACTTGGATGAACATGTTCAATTTGAAAAGCAGCAACAGAAAGAATATAAAATGTCATAATAAAGTAGTTCAACAAGCAGATGGCTTGGCATTCAGACATAAATTAAACAATATTTACAATGTAATCAATGTTTCTTAAAAGTACCCAGGGAGTACTATTATATAAATGGAAACTACATGGCATGGTCTGTACGGGCATTATTTTCTGCTCTGCAGATTATCATACTTTTAAAGTACTTTACAGTTGTTTCACAGGCAACAAAAATGATCAAACAAATGTAAGTGTAAATCCCCTTATATCACCCAGTGAAGGTTTCTACCCATCTCTCTTCTCTCATATAATTAACACTGAAGTTATACCCCAGAGAAACGTGAGCAAAATCTGTGGAGGGAGGCATTTAATTACTGTTTTTTTTTTAAATTAACCAGGGCTCTGATAACTGCTAGACCCTTAAATCATTACAGTTTATCAGTATTTGTTTGCATTTTGATAAATATTGAGGTTGTGAGTTTCATTTCTCTAGTTTTATCTATTGTTTCTATTGTGCCTCACCTTTTATTGTCATAAAGATGAGTTAAAGTTTATTATTGTATGCTTTTGTTCAGTGTTTCTTCAGTTATTACTCTTAAACAGTGAAAAAATGAACTACACCTTAATGGTATACCCTGCCATACTGAGAGAGAATTTTATTTTTGCTTTTTTTATTCCTTCTGGCCATCACTCAGACATACAAGGCTAGATGTTGCTTTAACTGTCTGCACTTCCATTTGTTAACAGATCAATAATACACAGGTTTCCTAACATTTGATGTGGTTATAAGGGCAGTAGACTTACTTCATATGCACATTTCTTTAGAGGGTAGGGCAGTTATAAGGGCAGTAACCTTCTTTACAAAAACACATCAAGTACCATCATGACTCCACTAAGTACAATTCCTTTTTATTAAGGCAAATAAAATGGTGAGCACTTTCGGGTTATAACCAACCCTTCTTCAGACATATACTGTTACTCTTTGTACATTTAAACAGTAAAAAAGGCGCTAAATCACTACATCTCAATATCTTATTAAAAACAGCCAATAGATGACAGCATATACATATTTAAAGGATGTAGTCATTCATCAAATACAATTAAAACTCAAAATGCAAAAATATATATATATATGTATAATACAGTACTTAACATATGCACATAATTTATAATGTATAACTCTATACCATAACTCAGTTTATAATCACATGAATAGAAAAATATATATCTATAAAAAACATCTTCCTTAATCTAAGTCTCAGTGTTTTAGGGGCCTATCCCTCAAAAATGGTTTGATCGAGACCCTATCATTTAATCCTTTCCTTTATCTGACTGCATCCTAATTATCCATTTAACTTCCTCTCTTTCTGTATAATTATTTACATTACCCAGCCTGTTACTTCTATTCACTAATTCTATTGCCATAAATCTAAATTTATGGCTCAGATCATTTTGCAATATATGCCTAGCCAATGCATTAGCTTCATCCTCACTGTTAATGGCATAGATATGCTCCCTCACTCTCTCCCTTAAATTCGATTTGTCTTTCCTACATAGAAGCTAGTAAATTGTATGCAACAAGCCAGATATACAAAATCTCTAGACTTGCAGTCAGCATAATGTCTGAAGGTATAAACCCTACCAGTGTCTGGGTGCTTGAAATAATCACAGCCCATCATATACGATCATTGATTGCAGTTCCTGCATGGAAAAGTCCCATGTCTGCTAGATTCCACCCTACTCACCTTGTTCTCTTCATAGCATAACCGTCTCTTTAGGGATTTGTTATTCCGATAGCTATATTTATATACTGAGGGAATCCAGAGGGCAGAGAGAACCAATAGCAGCAGGGCATTCTTTTCTTCCTTATTTTGCCAACCAATCAAAAGGACAGTATAGAACCAACACCCCCATTCAATCCTCCAGTAAGCAGGGAGGCAATAGCGGAAGTGGTGAATCGCTAACGGCTTCAACAAGCAATCGTGGGATGATAGCGATGAGAGCAGAACAACAGCCTACAAGTTCTAATGAATTATCTACAACCAGGGTAAAACGGACACCACTGATGGGGAATCCTGAAGGGGCTTCTACATCAAATGATGAGTGAAAGAAAGAGTGAGATGAATGAATTTAGTCCTCAGTTTAATGGGGATGTGAGAAGGAAGCAAGCCACTGTTAATACAGCACAACCGGCTTTAAACTCGGTTACTCACCTGTTTCCTCTACCCATTCGAGACCAGAAGAAATGGACTCCCACCAGAAACAACAGGAAACAGAAAGTTTCAGGAGACTTGACAGCATCCCAGAACAAAATGCAGAGGCAAGTGAGTTTGAGTTAGTAGTTTACTTGTCTCATTATGATTTGAGTATTTCTGAAAAGTCACTTCTTAATAGAGGGTTGTCTTTTATACCCTCTAAAGGAACGGGCATTATTGACTTTATACTTGATATTAAGATGTTCATTAGAAGTATTGCATTGAAAATGTTGTACAAGAATGATCATGACACTGAATATGTTTTATTTAAAAAAACAGTGTTTTTGTACCATGTATGCACCTCTCTTAGAACTGTTTGAGCAAGCACGTGAAAAGGGATTTTATGCAAATGGTCAATGAAGTGAAATTTAATTGTAATCAAACTTTTTTTAATTTAAATGAAGCTGAACGTAAAGCCCTCATTGGATTAAGTAATAATACTAAAATAGTTATCAGATCTGCTGATAAAGGAGGGGCCACAGTTGTTTTAGATAGACAGTACTATTATAGGACTATGCAAGCAATGCTGGATGGCAATAAAACTTACAAAATGATTAATTGCACACAGTTGAACAAGATTATTAATAATGTACATAGTAATGTGTATGGTCTGTTGTGTGATATTATTGATACTAGTTTATACAGATATTTTTTGGTTGAATTGCCTACTATTCCTACTTTTAGGGGTCTTCTGAAGATCCATAAGGACCTTTATAAACCCAAGATGAGACCTATAGTCTCAGGAAGGGGTGGTTGATGGAACCACTTTCTATATATGTTGAGAAGAAACTTGGAGAGATAGTTAGGACCACACATACTATAATTAGGGATACACAGGAATTTTTACTGACACTATCTGATTTTGTGAATAGCAATGATGTAATGTCGTTGTTCACAATGATACATAATGATGAAGGTTTGACGTATTTAAGACAACTGCTGTGTACAAGAAATGTCAGTAGTGATATAATGATGAAGTGTATGACATTACTTGAACTGATTCTTGAGAACAATGTTTTTCTGTATGGTGATAGGTATTATTTACAGACCAAAGGTATGGCGATGGCAATGCCTTGTGCGAACTCTTATGCCAACCTGGTCATGGCTCAATGGGAGAAGACATATGTTATTGATACAGACTATAGTAAAAATATCAAATATTATAAAAGGTTTGTAGATGATGTTTTTTCTCCTATGGGAGGGCAATGAAGATGATCTATGTTCATTTATTGAATATGTTAATCAGACAACGGATTTCTTGAAGTTTGAAGAGAAATTATCTAAATCAGGAATTGAGTTTTTAGATGTGCTCATAGAGAGAGGAGAGGATAATTTTACAACTTCACTGTACAGAAAAAGTTGTAGAAAGAACAGTCTACTTCATCGTACAAGCATTCACCCTAGGCGTATATATCAGAATGTTATTAATCAAGGTTGGAGAATATCTAACTTAACAAGTGATGATGTCAGATGTGAACAGACGTTGAATAGCCTGAGAGAGGAATTTGTCATGAGAGGCTCCTCTAGGAATGAAAGTGAAGTTCTAAATGACCCAATGGTAATAGATAGAAAAGGGAAAGGAAGACCGAATTTTAGGAGAAGAGATATGAATGCAACTGAACCTTTTCGAGTAAACACACAAAATTGTTCAGCTAGTGGACAAATTAGGTTGAATATACCATATTCTAACAATAATAGACATCTATGCAGTGTGATCAATAGAAACTGGTCTATTTCGACAACTAATGATGAAATTCGAAGTATAGCTGGCCCCGATCCAAGATACAGCTATTGGAATAACAAATCCCTAAAGAGACTGTTATGCTATGAAGAGAACAAGGTGAGTAGGGTGGAATCTAGCAGACATGGGACTTTTCCATACAGGAATTGCAATCAATGCTCGTATATGATGGGCTGTGATTATTTTAAGCACCCAGACACTGGTAGGGTTTATACCTTCAGACATTATGCTGTCTGCAAGTCTAGAGATCTTGTGTATCTGGCTTGTTGCATACAATGTACTAGCTTCTATGTAGGAAAGACAAATTGAACTTTAAGGGTGGGAGTGAGGGAGCATATCTATGCCATTAACAGTGAGGATGAAACTAATGCATTGGCTAGGCATATACTGGAAAATTATTTGAGCCGTAAATTTAGATTTATGGCAATATAATTAGTGAATATAAGTAACAGGCTAGGTAATGTAAATAATTATACAGAAAGAGAGGAAGTTAAATGGATAATTAGGATGCAGTCAAATAAAGGCAAATGATTAAATGATAGGGTCTCGATCAAACCATTTTTGAGGGATAGGCCCTTAAAACACTAAGACTTAGATTAAGTAAGATGGTTTTTATAGATATATATTTTTATATTCATGTGATTATAAATTATGAGTTTTGGTATAGAGTTATAGGTTATAAATTATGTGCATATGTAAAGTACTGTATTATACATATATATATTTTTTGCATTTTGAGTTTTAATTGTATTTGATGAATGACTACATCCTTTAAATATGTATATGCTGCCATCTAGTGGCTCTTTTTAATAAGATATTGAGATGTAGTGATTTGGCACCTTTTTTACTATTTAAATGTACAAAGAGTAACAGTATTTGTCTGAAGAAGGGTTGGTTATAACCCGAAAGTGCTCACCATTTTATTTGCCTTAATAAAAAGGAATTGTACTTAGTGGAGTCGTGGTGGTACTTGATGTGTTTTTGTAAAGAAGGTTGCTGCTAGTATCTATATTGTGGGTACCTTTACCCTGAGGCTGCTGTTTGATTTCATATACGGGCAGTAAACTTACTTCATATGCACATTTTTTAGGGGTAGGGCGGTTATAAGGGCAGTAGATATCCTTCATATGCACATTTCTTTAAAGGGTAGGGGGAAGCATTTAGAGGTAAGGGCAGTAGACATACCTCATATGCACATTTCTTTAGAGAATAGGGTGATTATAAGGGCAGTAGACATACTTCATATGCACAATTCTTTAGAGGGTAGGGAGGTTATAAGGGCAGTAGACATACTTCATATGCACATTTCTTTAGAGGGTAGGGAGGTTATAAGGGCAGTAGACATACTTCATATGCACATTTCTTTAGAGGGTAGGGGGCAGCATTTGGAGAGATGAATGCATCGTGAATGTTAGATGGTGATTTCAGGAGCATCAGGCTGTAAGAGCAGAATGGTAATTCCGGGCTAAATTCTTGCCTAGATGTAATAGTTTTTGGACCAAGCTTCCAACTTTACAGATAAGTAAAGCTGACTGGATCAAAAGCCACAGTTATCAAATGGAAAAAAAATGTTAAGCTGCAGTTCAGTCTAAGGCAAAAAAATGTTTTTTTCAACTGGTATAGTGCCCGCTTTATAGTAGTATCAAAACTTCAAAAAAACAGCCAGACAGATGAAACAACCGACCAAAAAAAAAAAATCTGCGCTGGACAGCAAATCTGGTACAGACTTTAATAAGTCTGCTGGATTTGCTAACTGGTACAAAGAGTTATTTTTGATCTTTAAAATAAAAATTTGCAGGATTTTCTGCTAGTGGATATTAACAAGGTTTTTTTTTATCTTATATTATGGAGGTTCTTGAGAGAAATGTATTTGCTATTACTGTGGTTTTGTAGACTTCAGAAAAAGTTGAGTTGGTGTTGGAGTCTGCAGGTGCTGCAGAGGAATTGATTACGTTTCCTGTTAGATTTTATATTCCTTTCCAGAATAATTTGGGATTAACAGGACATACCTGTAGAAGTCTTAAGTACTGAGATTTGGCAGTGTTGGTACCTGTTCTGCTAATCCTTTATTGGGCAAGATAATTTTCTTGCAATTGCTTGTGATCGGGGTTTTGTTTCCAGACTTTCAAGGATTAGTTTCTATTTTTCATCATGACAAGGCCTCTTAACCCATGAAGTTTAGCTGGTGAAAAGAGACTCTTGAATCTGTGAAAGGATGAAGGCAAATGAGCAAGGGCTCTGACTGGATCCTAGATATTGTAAAATGACGTCCAATCAATTGCAGCAAGTGCTGACATTACGTTGTTTACTTATTGGTTAGGTTTGCAATCATAAACCTAGCCAATGAGAGAATGGAAACTGGAGCGCACTGCATGCGCCTTCATGAGTGGATGTGTGCATATGCAAGTGTGTGAGCACATTAGCAAGTACAATTAAAAAAAAAAAAAAAGATATCTTAAAAAATAGTTTTGTATTTTTACCAAGGCACTTACAGGGGCACTACCACTGCCTTCTGTAACAACATTAGTGCAGCAATTAATTTTATTTTTTATAAAAGAATATTGCATGTTAACAAAAAAAATGTAGAGTGAGACCAACACATGTTCCAGGGCTAAAACTATTTAATAAAATAGAGTATCAAAATAATAAGTTGGTGAGCGCTTTCACAACATAAACAGTTGCTTCATCAGAATGATTTAGTATTACACTTTAGTGAAAAATATAAATAAGATAGTGTCACCAATCACAGAAGGCATAGAGTATTATAAGCAATCATATTACACATTTACTATCCATCTGATGGCCATTCAAATCTCACTGGATGTAACAATAAGACCAATCAGAGAAAACGTAAAACATTACCACTAATGATAGGTGGCTTAAAGTAACATTGTAACCAATTATACTACACATTTGTTAACCATTCAGTGGCTTAGAACATAGTAATGCAGCCACTCAGATTCCACTTAGTATAGTATTATAACCAATTGCATAGGTTCCTTACAATGAATTTTCTACCAATCATATATACAAGGGAAAAACAATATAACTAATTATATTACAAAGTTACTAACCACAATACAGCTATTCAGGCTTTACTTAGTGTAGACTAGTATCCAGTCATGTTCAACAATTAAAGCATATATTCGCCAAACTAATCAGACAACACAAATTAATTTTTTTTAACAACAGTTGCATATCAGCTACCCTGTAGCTTCTCCTCACAATAAACATTCCCTTCTAACATATTTCCACACTGTTCAAGAAATACGTGTCATCAATGCTAAAAAATTAATACTCATCTTAGCCTAGAATCGAACCAAGACTTCTTACATGAAAGGTAAAAATTCTACCACTGGACCACTCCTACATAGTTGTATTTCAATATTCTAGCCACCTGGCTTTTAAAAATGGTTTCAAAGGGACCTTAGCATTCAAACCCTTACTCCTATCTGCTCTAAGTTTATCTGTCGTGCCTCAGCACTTTCAGTTTTATTTCAAATATCACCTTGTTTAATATTCACTTTGATAACCATTAAATCATTAAACATAAAATGGTGAGTTTCATCAGTGTCAAGAACATGTTTAAACAAAGCATTGTTAGTAGAGTTAATCCTTATCAGATACAAGTGTTCTCTGATATGATATTTCAATGGTCTATCCATTTTACCAACGTAAAATTACCCACATACCTGGCAGGTAGCAAGGTAAGCTACATAACACATTTAGCAACGCACTGATACTCTGAAATTATATACTTGACCATTATCAGGGTGCACAAACATGCAAGCTGTAGATATAAGCTGGCAGGAACTACATGCATTGCAGGAATAGTACCTGGTTCTATACCAACAAAACCAATATTGGCACCATCTTTGGGGTAACATAGCATGCTCTTGATAGTCCTTTTATTTTTATACCTAAACTTGGGGGTCTTTCTGATCACATTTAAGTGTTGAATCAGTCATTAATATTGACCAGCATTTCTTAATTTCAGTGATACTGTGTACATTCCTAGTATAAAAAAGGGAGGATCTTGATATTGTCATTCAAATTTTGCTTTCTAGTTATGCTATCTTCATCACGATCTCAGAAAGAAAAATAAGGCTTTGTTCTATCCTGGCATAAAAGTGAAATCTGACTCATTACTTTTGGAGCTTCGGTAACCCCTCTTTTCCAAATTTATACTCGAATTTCGAACCTCATCATTAAATTTATCATCACAGGCATTCAATCTGGAGACCCTCATCCCCCGTTCTTTAATTATATTCTGAAAGACAAGCCTGTCTATGGAAACAAGTATTCCTATGGTAGGGCTTTCTATAAATTCCAGTAGTTACATGCCCATTGTCTAATCTAGTATTCAGAGTATCCAGAAAACTAACTTCACAGGGAGAGTAAGTTAGTGAAAAACATCAAAAAAAGAGGCTGATCCCTTTAAAAACTCATTAAAGTTTTTCAGATAATTTTCACTACCTCCCCATATATTGAAAAGTTTATCGACAAAACGTCAGTAAAATAAAATACAGCCAAAAAAATCATGACCATTTAGGATAAATTCCTCCTGTCACTCTGTCATTACCATATTGGTGCAACTATGGGCACTAGAGGTGCCCATAGCCATGCCATCATTCTGTAGGTAATATCGACGATCATATACAAACATTATTCTCATGTATGATCTCCATGAATAAACACAATAGGTCAATAAATCTTTCATCACACACACATTAAATTTTGAAAGAAAATGTTTGATAACCTCAACACCACGTTGGCTCATATTTTAGTGAATAAGGATTGTGCATCTAACATAACCAACAAAAGAGGTAAATATGTGGGATTATGCACTGTAAAATCAAAAATGGCCTCTAAAAATTGAGTTGTTCAGTATATACACATTCTTATCCAAAATTGGGCATAGATGTCACTCGACAAATATAGAAATAAGCTCAGTAAACCAATTCCTGCCAGCTACTATGGGGTGGAAGAGAGGAGTATGTGCATTCTTATGACTTTTCAGTAGCTCTTGAATAAAGGGCACCAGCTGTTCATCTACCTCTAAAAAATTAAACCAATCAAGAGTGATCATCCTATTCAACAATCCCTCACTCAGAATTAAAAACAAATTCTATTCTTCATACTTATAACATCACAACTCTATTCTAGTATACGTGCTTGTGTCAGCTACCATCATATTCATTGAGTCAAAATAACTCCTATCCATAATAACAGTGGGGCCGCCTTTGTCAGCAGGTCCAACAATAATATCGGTGTCATTTTCTAATAAGCATATGATCAGTCTTTCATTTGCAGTTAAGCTATTAAAACAATTTTTACTTTGTGTTCAAACAGACTATAAAATCATTTTCACATAACTTCCCAAAGACATCAAGTAAAGGATGGTTAATAGCAGCAAATAAATTCAGTTTTTCAAAAGGTTAAATAGTGGCCTCAGGTGCATTATTATTGTACATGAGTTTTAAAGACATGCTTCATAAAAACATTTTTAATCAATTATAGTATTGTTAGTTCTGCCTTTGTGTGGGAATAAAGGACAGTAATTTCTCCAGTACAGAAGTTTCATCGGTAGTAAGTATTCTAGATGAAATAAATGTGAATCAAACAGGGGCACCCTCAGTCACTAAAACATTCAGAACACTCCAAAGACCGAGGACTGAAACAACTCCAGCAGGTACACAGCCACAAGTACTCCACAGGTATTCCCAAAAGAACAAAAGGTAGGCACTTTGAATATTTAATGCCACTAGTTTATTATGTACGTTTTCATCAAAACACTTCATCAGAAATGAACACTGGAAATAAAATCCCTTTTAGAGATATCCTCAATAGCGAATGGGGAAGATTCTCCCAGTTGTCTGACCTTAGGGGAGTTAAACATACTTCCTTCACTTGCACTTTTAGAAAGGCTCTGAATATTAAAAATTTGATTTGAGAGAAATTTTTCAACTAGGACTAACCATCATAAATTAGGGACAAATAAATGTGGTAGATGCCCCCCAGTGCCCTTTGATAGCACAAGGTGAAGTGGTGACTATAGAAACACATAGCAAATGTATAGCTGTGAATGGCCATTCCTCATGTGAATCTATGGGCCTGGTATATATAGCCAAGTGTGGATCTTGTCCATCTTTTTATACTGGCAAAAATGGAGAGAAAGCTGAAGAGATGAATATATGAGCACATCAGGGACATTTGTAACCAAAACGTTAATGTCCTGCACAAGCACACTTTGATTTGTGACCAGGCTGCTTTTTCTTTTTACGTGTTGGAAGAAATTCCCATTGATGTAAGAGGTCATCAATGGGAGACACAAACTGAATATCGTGAGCTATATTGGCAGGTTATCCTTGAAGCTTACAGGGAACCTGGATTAAATGAGAAGGTTTCCCTTTTACCAGTCCTGAAGTTAAGGGCAGCTAGATTGCAATGGGTAAATTGTGTAATATTTTTTTATTATTTTTTCATATTAGTTTAATTAAATTTATATAAATTTTAGACAGTAATACTTAGAGTAACAAGGTTTATGGTTCAATTTTACACGTTTTTAAATGAGAATACATGACAGTTTACTGCAGTGTTATTAGCATGGAGCTGTATATGGGTTTATTTGTTCTCTCTCTTTAAATGTTTAAGTTGTTAATGGGTTTTGAGTTTATTAATTACTCA
The DNA here is from genome assembly GCF_019279795.1 of Protopterus annectens. Lineage (NCBI taxonomy): Eukaryota > Metazoa > Chordata > Ceratodontiformes > Protopteridae > Protopterus > Protopterus annectens. Next base: position 310,088,345 of record NC_056750.1, on the reverse strand, counting down.
ATTTAAGAGGAGGTATAAATAGGGAAGGGTTTTTATTTCCAGTGTTCATTTCTGATGAAGTGTTTTGATGAAAACGTACATAATAAACCAGTGGTGTTAAATATTCAAAGTGCCTGCCTTTTGTTCTTTTGGGAATACCTGTGGAGTACTTGTGGCTGTATATCTGCTGGAGTAGTTTCAATCCTTGGTCTTTGGAGTATTCTAGATGAAATGCTCCATATTAATGAAGCCAATAAACCAACAGCAAGTGAGGGTCAGTAGTTGCTCATGCAGCAAAGGCAGGATGAAAAGGAAGAACCAAATGGATACAGATGGCAATTGGACTTTGAAAAAGATGTGGACACAGAAGGAGCTTCATTAATATGTTGATATAATTACAGACATTATCATTCTGGTTATATCTCATGTTATTTAATATTTTGTCTGTTTTTTCAATTTGCGTTTGAATGTTGGTATCTCACAATTTCATTGGAGTGGGTGGGATTACATAATTATGCATGCAAATTTTATGTTAATCAGGGTCCAAATTTTTGGCCAGTTGTACCTATTTTTCATGAGCCTTTATCCAGATTTTTTTTTGTTTCTAGTTTGTGAGGTATGGTTGTTTGCCCTGTATGTTAATTTGACCACAACATTTCTTCCATCTCCTCTTTTATTGGCTGTTGCCAGTAAGCACAAAGGTACATTTTGCCAAGTCGTTACTCTTAAGTTATTTAAATAAATTATGCACATTGTATTCTACAAATCCAGATTACTCAATTTTCCACCATACCTCTCAACTACCCAGATTTTGTAGGCACCCCTCAATTGTTCTCAAACATTTGCTCCATCTCTAAAATTGAAAGCTATTTTGCGGCGTTCTAAGATAAAAGAACTCAAATTTTAAAAATGTTTCCTAATCTGTGGCCTTTTCCTAAATGTTTTTAGTCTGTCAATTGATCTGGCTATAAAAGTTGAATGATTGATTCTCACCCATCCAATCATATTTTGCTCTTTAAACTTAGTGTTTTTTTTTTTTTTTTTTGAGTTGCCTGTCCTATTGTTTCTTTGATTTGCCTTTGGAAGGTCCTCAGTCTTAATTTATCTGCCCATAATGGCTGAAGATCATCAGGGTGATTTCTCCCCTTAGACTGCTAAACCTCAAGCTACCCTCTCTTTATCATGTTCCTACTTGTTTAATTTATGGTGAAATATATAAAATACTGTAGTATTGAATAATCTATGTAACAATGCTCACCGGAAATTTGTAAATTTACATGCATTATATTTACATTTTACATTTTAATTCTGATATAATTTTTACATTTATGCATGTATTGGCATTTGTTTACCAGGAAAGTCCACTGGGCCAAACAGAGCCCACTTTCAATGGAGGCCTGAGAAGGAAATATCCGTATAAAACACAAACAGAATACATAGTACATCAAGGCATACATTTTGAGTATATGCAGGACCAATGGAGGAAAATATTTCTTTGAACAGTAGAACTCATAGAGTATATACAATACTTGATACACACTTAAAACTAATTACAATGTAGTTTAACTATAGCTGACATACAAGTATGGGTGAATATAAAAAGCTTATGTACATACACAAACTAAATTACAATGTAAAACAACTATATAGTTGATAAAGTAATATGGGTGAAAATAAGATGCTAAGCCTGCAGAAGATGACCTGAGATTTAGAGCTGGGAAAGAAATTTAGAAGCTACAGCAGTTATAGTACATGAGAGGAAAATAAGTGGGACAATATGAGAAGGAACATGTAGGAAGTCCTAACTGGTAATAGTAAAGGTAGAAAGGGTAGGGATAATAGAGATCAAGAGAGAATGTCATTATTAGTAATAGAAATATGTGAGCAACAGGGTAAAAAGGGAAATAGGAAGGCTCTAAGATCAAGGTAATGACTGGAGGAGGTTTAGTGCAGTTACAAATCCATTTAGAATAGAGGTGTGCACATAGGGTGGTTTTAAAGGAGGCCGTGCATTGTGTAGTGTGAATGGCCGAGGGAATGCTGTTCCAGGCTTTAGCTATTACCCAGGAGTATAGTAGTTGACCAGCAAGTAGTTTAGGCTTTTGAATTAGCAGAAGGTGCTGGTTTTCTGATCTCAGGGACTATTTGGGTTATAATGGGAAAAAAGGACTTTAGGTCAGGACAGTCCTGTGGAGGACTGTGGGACTTTAGGGCAGGACAGTCCTGTGGAAGACTGTGGGACTTTAGGGCAGGACAGTCCTGTGGAGGACTGTGGGACTTTAGGGCAGGACAGTCCTGTGGAGGACTGTGGGACTTTAGGGCAGGACAGTCCTGTGGAGGACTGTGGGACTTTAGGGCAGGACAGTCCTGTGGAGGACTGTGGGACTTTAGGGCAGGACAGTCCTGTGGAGGACTGTGGGACTTTAGGGCAGGACAGTCCTGTGGAGGACTGTGGGACTTTAGGGCAGGACAGTCCTGTGGAGGACTGTGGGACTTTAGGGCAGGACAGTCCTGTGGAGGACTGTGGGACTTTAGGGCAGGACAGTCCTGTGGAGGACTGTGGGACTTTAGGGCAGGACAGTCCTGTGGAGGACTGTGGGACTTTAGGGCAGGACAGTCCTGTGGAGGACTGTGGGACTTTAGGGCAGGACAGTCCTGTGGAGGACTGTGGGACTTTAGGGCAGGACAGTCCTGTGGTTTAGTAAGTAATTTGTGCCTGGTGGTTAACTGGAGACAAGTAAGATCATTCAAGCCTGTTTTTAGAGGGGTGGATTGGAAGTTAGTTAGTAGAGGGGCACCACATACTAATGAAAGAAGTAGATAAGTGGAAGCAAGGACTTGTTTTGTGAGGAGAGAAAGGAACATTTTATATCTGTAGAGTAGTCATGTTTTTTGTGAGTTTTGCTGCTGTTATTCTGTAAGTGTAGGTCAAATTTTAGGTTTTCTTCAATTGTGACACCTAACAGTTTGGTTTGAGTGACTAATTCAATTTTAGTGTTGTTTAGAGAGAATATGTAGAATTGAGATTTGTCAATGAGAGTGTTTTTCTTTGGGGGGAATATTATGAGTTTGGTTTTATTTGGGTTTAAAGACAGGTTATTGTGGAGCCAAGTCTCTACTGCGATAAATGCCAGTTGAGTAATTTTCTGCAGTTCGGTTGAGTTTTTGGAAGAGTAGATTATAGTAGAGTTGTCTGAGTACTGAACAAGAGACCCCTGTTGGAATGATAGGTGGAGGTTGTTGATGAAAATATTAAACAGTAGGAGTCTTAATATAAAGCCTTGTGGGACATCAGTGGGGTTACGCATATATGGGGATCCAGAGTTTTGCCATTTTACAGCATGTTCTCTATCAGATAGGTAGCTTTTGAACCAGTTTAGAGATGGAGTAGATAATCCAATGTTAAAAAGCTGTGAAAGGAGGTGTGTGAAAGAGAGTATCAAACTCTTAAAATTGCAGCTAAATGCATTAGCCAGTAGATTGCTCTCTATAAGTGGCTCCATTTAAACTTAGGTAAACACATTGTTGTGCATTGTTTTCAAGGTTTCAGACATATATGAAGAATGCCTTGTGGTTGTCCTTAGCTTGGGAGGCTGCTTTTAACTTAAATGTAACTACAATAGACTTAATTAGTCCCCTGAGTTCTTTATTTAGTTTGATGAGGGAACTCTTACCTAGATGGATATTGCACTTTCTATTTTTGGACATGATTTTTTTATTTTATTATACAACCTGTTGGCACTGGAATTCCACTAAGGTGGTTTATTTTAATAGCTTGTCCCGAGCTTACTTCTGGTAGTTACTGCTGCCTCTATGCAGCTATATACATGATTGTACAGGGCTTTTGTGAATGATTCCATATAAGGCCACAATGTTCCTGGGGTTTGGAGGGCTTGATATTTTGCCAGGTTGCCACTTAACACTTGGAAGTTAGCTTTGGTATAATTCCTGAAAGTACCGGGGTTAGTAGTGTCCTAGGTTTTATTGTTATTTCAAAGGAGATAGCTTTATGCTGTGTCCTAACCAGTGAGGGCATTACACTCTTGAAGAGAATAAAGTTGTCCTATCTTGGTTAGGATTAAGTCAAGAATGTTTATACCCCTAGTGGACATACAGACTAGTTGATCCTGGACAGTTATATTGACAAAGTTCAGGAATCTATTAGCTTACAAGTTTGAGGTCATGTATGATTCCCAGTCTATACTGGGAGAGTTGAGCTTATCCATGATTATAGTATTGCATTGAATGGAAAGTGACTCAAGTTCATTTTAGTAAGTGGTATGCATTTCCTGAAAAACCTATAGTTTGCAATATTATGGTACACTATGGGCTTTCACTTCTGGTAAGTTGTATGTGGAGGATCTCATATATATCATACTGCTTGACCAGTATTACGATGTGATTATTTTCAATGTAAATTGAGACACCTCCCATTTTTATACTTTTCTGTGCAGTACGTGGCCTAAATGTGTTGGAGACATTATAGCCCTGCACTGCTACTCTATATGGCTTTACACTATGTCTTAGCAAATTACACAGACATCCACATTCTCCACTCGGAGAACTTACAGGCATTGAAGTATTTTGTTGAGACTCCTGGCATTGAGCAGTTTCCTCTTTAGAATGTTCCGGGATGATTTAGCTATGTTGGATGCTTTATCAGGCTAATAATACCTAAAGAAGCACTATGGGGGTGGACAAGGTTTTTAACCAATATTTGAATGTCTAGAGGGAACTGGTACAGACCTTTCTTGGCAAAGTATTATGGTCTGTTGACCACTTCGTCCTAGACTGACAGATTTCAAATGACACCAAAAACTAAGCCAGTCATTAAAATCACTTATTTTTTTGTTCTTACTGCAGTATCATCCTTGAAAAGGTAGAATGCTGCTCAACAAAAGATTCATACTGGCTTGGGACACAGTCTGAGAACTCCTTCATGTCTCTCTCACTCTGTCTTCTTCATATAGTCCGGGAACGTACATCTCATATAATTTACTCCCACGTGGACTATGAGTCACACCGATACTTGAAGTTCAATGACATGCGTGTGTGCTTCAGATTCTAAGCCCTGCATCTATATAGGGCAGGACCACCACTGTGCAATGTGTAGCACTCTGCAAATGTGATGGCTTTATACAAGCAGAAAAGCTGACAAAATAGTGCACTGGCCAGTCAGAAAAACTCACTTGAAGTTTTCCTCTGTAATTTCCAAGCTCAAAACAGAAAAGACTACCCTCTACTGCCACTAGAGTGTAGATCCAACCTTTCTTACTGTAAAATCACACAACGAACCCAATTTATAGAATCTACAGAACAAGCAACAGATTATGCAGCATATACTTCCTCGAAAAAATAGCTACAGTGCAGAGAGCCAGCAATTAATATAAGTGAAATAGTGACACTTTACAAGGATTAAGTGTACAACTACACTAAACAATTGAGTACTATAGCTATAGCACACAATGAAAAAAGTGCAATAATTCAATCTATCATATTTATATCTGTTAAAATGGTCAGGATTGAAGCAAAATAATCAGTAGTTAGTGATGATGACTTTATTTAACTGACTAAGCAGGGAAAATAGCTCGCAGGTCACTCACAAAAATTCTTGAAATTTTCCTCTGTGGTTCCCAAGCTCAGAACAGACCAGGCTATCCTCTACTCCCACTAGAGTTCAGACCTAGCCTTTTGTGTTGTAGAAACACACAAGAAAGAGACCACAGTGCAGGAAATATAAAACAAGCAATGATTTAACCTACAAACACTTCCTTAAAAATGTCTGTAGTGTAGAAAACCAGCAGTTTCATTACAAGTTTTATACAACAAAGTATAAGATTTATATAACATCTGCCAAACATATAAATGGTGAAATATTAACAACAATACAGTACCTGCAACGTTCCACTTGAATGCATTCCAACATTCTAATTTGGAGAAGAAAGGGCTAGTACAATACCTATGTTTTCATAACTGCACTCAGTATAATGACCAACAAAAGAAACAGTGATTCACGCATATTATATAATAATAGTCAATATGTGTAGCTGGAATTAGAACAGCAATAACAACTTATTTGGATGAGAGGAAAAGACAGAAGTGATTGACACAATATACAGAAAGGACAAAGGGTGAGGAAGAGGGGATTATAGCAATATCAGGTCACTAGTTCAAAAGATATGCAAACAGTGGCTGTACTTATCTGGTATTGCAGAGTGGATGATGATAAGTGTGTTAAAAGGGGTAAAATAAAAATGCATTGTAAGGGGCAGAGGTAATCTCTTGCAGTAGTAGGGGACAATCACTTTGTATAAGAGAGAGAGAGTAGATTCATGGACTGAATTCTTCAGCACAAGTAAAGGTAAAAAGAAACATTTTAAAGAAAGTACATGATTAGGTTTGCACAAAAACTACTCTGTTATTAGTTTGGATTTGTAGTCTCATTCCTACTGAGAAAACATGTAGTGATGACACTATGCCAGAAATTCAAATGACAGAGTTAATGGATTGGGGGGAGCAGCCACAACTATTTATTTATCCTGAACTGATACTGTAACAGAAAAAAAAAGGTGCATGCCTTGCTAACAAGTAAGTTAACTTGGACTGTAAAAAGAGTCACAAGCTAACAATCACTTACAAGAGACCTAGCTTGTATTTATGCCTTTCTGTAACGTGAAAAGAAAGGAGAGTTTTGTAGTTGGGGGACAGGGGCTGTGTGGAATATGTAATGCCTTGCTGATTAGCGTAATAAAAAGAAACATCTGAAATGCAACTTATAGCAATTACTTTCTTGCAAGTTGAGAAGGAAGGAAAGCTTTGTAATCAGAGTAGTCTTTAGAGAAAATGTAATGCCTTGTTGTTTAGTGCAATAAAAAGTTTAGATGCAGTTTTTTATGCTAAGAAAAGATGCAAGTGGCCATAGAAAAATGAAGAGGCTTGAAGAACTATAAACAGTTCTTTTAGTGCTTTGTTTGAAAGTCCACCAACAACTGAGATACAAAGTCTATGTGCAGCTGTAAACAGGTAGGAATTCTAGCTACAACATAGACTGGGTGCCATTTTATGAGTCAAACATTAAAATCAACGTTCCTGCCACAGTCCAAATATAATTAAATGTCTCAAAAATTCAGTTTTTCATCTCACACAGTCTCTGGAGATAACAAATACAAATTAGTTGAAAATAAATACTTATAGGAGCAACAGTCTTAGGTCCTCTGTCTTGAGTCAGCCACTCTCCTCCAGTATTATGTGTGCCCCACATTTAGCATCTTCAGGCATTATGTTGGTAACCTTTGGGACAAGACTTGTTCGCTGCAAAAGTAACTTACTCCAGTGTATGCCTGCCCCGATTCCAAAAGTCTTGTTCGCAATGTAAGTGACTTAACTCTGGTGTAGGGCCTATCTTTTAATTCAACTTACACCAGGGCCCAGATTCCAAAAGACCTGCTTGTGGCCTAAATGGCTTGCTTACAGAACAAGTCTCTTATACTATGAGCAAACCTTTCTGAATCTGGCCCTTTCTTTATCTGTTTGCAAAATTTGTTCATTTATTTACAGTTTTTTTGGCCTTGCTGACCGAGGTCAATTTTCAGCCACAACCAGGTTACTCAAAAATAAATAAAAGAATTTACAGGTGGGAAGATTACATTAAACAGATTTTACAGGGAAAAGATCCAAAAAACTCAGAATTTCAGCTGTATAACATTTAAATAGACCAACTACAAATAAGTAACCTATAAAGATATGATTTGTAATGTTAGCAATAAAATGCTATACATTCTCTTGTTTTGCTATAACAGGTGAGTAAAGGCTCAGGTTTTAGTTATGTTTTTGAAGAATGCAAGAGCTTTTGAAGCCAGACGAAGGAAATATATAAGGCACAAGACAATACAGCAAGCAAGCCAATATAAATGACTAATGGGATACAAGTATTTTAGGACAAAGATTGCTTAAATGGGTAAAGTTCAAGTAATATTTGGAATCTATGGAGAATGTGTTGGTGAGTTTAATATGCAGGATGGGAATTCCTTACCTTGCGAATACATTTTTATTCATCTTATAAAATATTGGGAAAGATATGAAATTGTTAATTACTTTATAAGGATTTAATTGAAGGACTAAATGTGTAATGAATAAATATTTTGGTTTTGTCATTCAAGTGCTCGAACTGCATATAATAGGTCCATAGGTGTGCACTAGGCTAATGGCCCTAGGGCCTTTACAAGCCTAGCCATAGGATTTCCCTGGCATAGTGTCAACCAACCTTAGTTCCCAGTTCCTCTATCAAGTTGAGCCACTGGAGTTATCCCCAGGGTGAATTTTCCATTTCCTATCCACTCATCAAGAATTCTCTTGAAGAGGGTCAGCGAGGTGCTCTGCTTGACATGTATGGGAAGTCTATTCCATAGCATGGGCAGTCTCTGGGTTATGAACCTGTCCCACCAGCATGTTTTGTTAATTGTGGTAATGAGGTTGAGGTCTCTGGAGTGTGGGGTGCGGAGGGATTGGGATTTCTTTAGATGTAGCATTTCTAACAGAGCTGGGTCAGACATGGCTTTGTAAGTCAAGCAGAGATCGCCTCTAAGTAGGCGATATGAGAGAGAGAATAGTTGGAGTTGTTTGACTCTGTCCATATAGGACAAGTGTTTAAGGCCTAGGATCCTCTTTGTGAGGTACTTTTGTGGCCTCTCCAGTTGTTGTGGGTGTCTAGTGAGGTACACGGCAAATGGGGCATTTTACTCTATGACTGGCCTAATGAAGGAAGAGTAGATGGAGACAATGACTCTCTCTTCATGGATGCAAAACCCTTAGTAATGAGATGTGACACATAGAAGGACTTTCTGAACACATTGGCAATGTGGTGATCAAAATAGAGGTTGCTGTCAACCTGTGTTCCCAGATCCCTTATAACATCTTCAGTGTTCAGTGGACTACCATCAATGTGGTAATTCATGGGAACCGGGTTTTTTCCCAAATGGGATGATGACACACTTTTTGGCATTGAGCTTAAGGCCATGGTTCTGACACCAGTCGTTGGTTTCAGTGAGACCATTCTGCAGAATGTCAACATCACTTGGTTAATAATAGCTCCCAACTTGCAATCGTCTGCAAACTTTGTCAGCCAGAGTCCCTTCGTGTTGGCCAGGATTTCAGAGAAATAGATACCAAACAGGAGAAGACTCAGGACCAAACCCTGTGGGACTCCACTCGGGATTAGTCGGCACTCTGACTTGGAGTAAGCTACTTTCACACTGTGGGTTCTATCTGTGAGCCAGTATGCAACCCACCCAGTGATATAGGGGTTGATGCCTAGCTTAGTGAGTTTTTCTATGATTCCTGAGTGGAGAATGATATCAAAGGCCTTGGCCAGATCAAGGTAGGCTGTATGAACCACCTTGTCTTCATCCACAGCTCTGGTGACTGACTCAAAGAAGTCGACCAAGTTGAGCAGGCATGATCTACCCTTCACAAAACCAAACTGTGTAGGATCCAGAGTTTGGAGATTCCATATATCCTTGTTTATTAGGTCCATGATGATGTGTTCCATAGCTTTGCTTATCAGACTTGTCAGGCTAATGGCGCAATAGTTCCCAGGGTCTGTAGTTGCTCCTCCTTTGTGTTGAAGGATGACTGTAGCAGTGCATCATTCAGTAGGGACAAAGCCTGAGGTGAGGCTGTGATTGAACAGGGCACACAGGTGAGGTGCCAGTTCACTCTGCACTTCATGTAGAACACAGCCAGGGATATTGTCAGATCCCATAGAAGCTGCATTCTTGGCCTTGGACAGTGGTGTTTTAACCTGTGCAGCAGTAATACTGGGTGCCTGGCAATCTACTGGTATTGTGATTGGTCCTTTGGGGGGGGGGTAAAGTTAGGCCTGAAGCTGTCGGCCAGTATACTGGCAATATCTGTTGGCTCAGTATAGGAGGTATTATTGTGCAGTACCTCAGAGCAAATATGGGTATTGCCATGGAGATTCTTTACATAACTATAGAAGGGCTTGTGGTTGTCTTTACTATCTGCTGCAATTCTATTTTCATAGCTAGCTTTTGAGGATTTGATGAGGGATCTCAACTTTTTGTTGAGGCTGATAAGGGAGATTTTCCAGTCTTGGGACTTCACCTTATTCCGCATCAGTTTCCTCCTCCTATTGTAGAATTTGTTTATGGCAGGGGACCACCAGATTGGCTTCCTTTTTTTTTGAGGAGAGTGTCTTGGTTCTACTGGATATGGCGAGACCATGCATTTGTGTACGTGTTCGTACAGTGCATTGGTGTATGATTTGGTGGTCATACAACTATTCTAATTGTGTGTGTGTGTGTGTGTGTGTGTGTGTGTGTTAGTGGAACTCGCAACTCACAAAAGTGGTAACAAGCCCCCATACAACTCCCATTACATGCTCAACCCTTTGAACTTTGTGGGAATGTACAAAAGGCTGTTACAACTTAAACTAGAAAAATCTTCTGATGGCTGTGCTCTTGCTCCACAAAATGGAAACAAATAAGTGAGGAAAGCAGTGATGGCTTGATACCAGGCAGGTGAAAACGTACAAAAATGACAAAGAAAAACTAAAGTTTTGTGTACTTTTGGTGGGTTGTATTACAGCAGTTTTGCTCCTGAGCTTGACCCTGTCACCCATCTGTCTCTTAAATGGAGTTCAGATTGTGTACACCTGCAAGTAAATGCACAACCTCTCCCTAGGATGGGTAATCCGGTATCAGACACTAACTCACATTCCATCCTTGCTGGTTCCACCAGTGTCTGGATCCACAGCTTGAATCAAGCCAAGATCAGCTGGCCTGAGGTCAAGTTTTGTTTAACCCTTTATACCACTCAACTCAAAGTCCACATTTATTTATTTATTAACAGCAAAGTAGGACTTGTTAAATGACCGCTCTTCAGCAACAGCCCAGGACAAAGACAACAAAAATAGCAAGAGCAGAATAAAGTCACCAGTAAAAGAAAGAATGTCTAAGCGTGAAACGCACAAAATGTCATTAAAGAACCGCACAAAATGTCATTAAAGAACTGCACAAAATGTCATTAAAGAACCGCACAAAATGTCATTAAAGAACCGCACAAAATGTCATTAAAGAACCGCACAAAATGTCATTAAAGAACCTCACAAAATGTCATTAAAGAACCGCACAAAATGTCATTAAAGAACCGCACAAAATGTCATTAAAGAACCTCACAAAATGTCATTAAAGAACTGAACAAAATGTCATTAAAGAACCGCAAAGCACGAATCAGTCATATTCCAATATTCATGTAATTCGTGTAAATCTTAAGGAGGAGCATGAGTCTTGGTTTCTTGATTTTAAGTAACTGAATTAAACAATATTCCGAACATAGATAGAAGTTCCAGGCAGAGGGTCAAAGCTTGCAGAAAGTACCAAGGATTAAACTACTGGATGAATGCTAGAGTAAGGCATTCTGGCCTGAGGACATAAAATGAAGATGCAAAGAGTGGACAGTATTCACATTGGGAATTTTTTTTCCACCTGATTACTGTCTCTTTCTACTAAAGTTTTGTTACTGGGAAGTTCTGACTGGGCATAACCTGTGTTCATTGGAGACACAAGATGTAACATCTCCTCAGTAATTGCATACCAACAATAAAATGAACAAATAAGCTAGTTAACACAAATCCAAAATGCAGCTACATAGTATTTAAAGATTAGTCTCTACTTTGAACTACTGCTGTTAGCCTCCCATACTAAATTTTCTGACCATTAACAACACTCTGCACACTATACCACTATACATTACATTAATGTGCATGAGCATTTAATTATACATTTTTTGTAGGTATCCTGTGTTTCCGTGAACCTTCTTTTTATGGTGGCTTTAACCACGTACCCCTAATCTCTGAACATTCTATACCTGAGATCATCCCTAAATTCTAATTTGCAGAAAAGAGAAAGCAGTTAATAAGCTTCATAAGAGCTGGCATTAAGTCATGGATATTATGTTCATAGGTTCATACTAGGCTATCTGCCCTAGGGCATTTATAAGCCTAGCCAGAGTGTGTTTGGCTTTCGCCACCTTTTTTAAATTAATTTTGTTATGCCCTTTTTCGAGGTTAGTATACTGTGCCTCTGTCTAACAGTGACACAGAAGTGATACCCGGGGTAAACCTACGATCTCCCATCCACTCATCAAGATTCCTCTTGAAGAGAGTCAATGAGGGACTCTGCCTAACCTGGACTGGGATTTTATTCCAGAGTGAAGGGAGCCTCTGGGTTATGAATCTGTCCCTCCAGCATGTCCTATTTATTTCAGTGCTGAGGTTCAAGTCTCTCGGCGTAGCTCGATGGGATTTGGATTTTCTGAGGTGCAGCATGTCCATTAATTCCGGGTTGGACATGGCTTTATACGTCAGGCACAGATCGCCTCTGAGCAGGTGGTATGCCACTGAGCAGAGCTGGAGTTTCTTTAACTGGGCAGCATATGGCATCTGTTTGAGCCCTTTGATCCTCTTGGTGAGGTACTTTTGGGGTCTTTCCAGTTGCTGCAGGTGTCTGGTAAGGTACATCCCAAAAGGGGCATTGTACTCAATTATGGGCCTGATGAGGGATGAGTAAAGAGGCACGATGACCTCCCCTGATCTAGACGTGAATCCCTTCATGATTAGGTGGGCTATATAATATGTTTTTCTAACCACTTTGGCCATGTGGTTGTCAAATGAGAGATTGCTATCAACTTGGGTCCCCAGGTCCCTAATTACTTCTTCCATACTTAATGGATTACTACCTATGTGGTAATTTGTGGGCACTTTATTTATGCCAAAGGGGATGACTATACAGTTTTTGGCGTTTAGCTTGAGGCCATGGCTCTGGCACCAGTTGTCTGTTTCTATGAGGCCCTTTTGGAGGATGCTTGTGACGGCTGGAAAGTCTATTATGGTGCCCAGTTTTCAGTCATCTGCGAACTTGGTCAGCCACAGTCCTTCCATGTTGGCCTGTACCTCCGAGAAATATATAACAAACAAGAGAGGTCCCAGGACTGAGCCTTGTGGGATGCCACTTGTAACTGGTATGGAGTCTGACATGGCTCCAGCAATTCTAACTATGTGGGTTCTGTCCTTGAGCCAGTTTGCAACCCATCTAGTGACATAGGGGTTTATATTTAAGCTGGTGAGCTTATCTATAATGCCTGAGTGGGGTATTGTATCAAAGGCTTTTGCGAGGTCCAGGTAGGCTGTGTGGACCACCTTCCCCTCGTCAATGGCCTTGGTGACTGTTTCAAAGAAATCTACCAGGTTTAAGAGGCAGGATCTGCCCTTAACAAAGCCGAACTGGGTAGGATCCAGTGTCTGTAGGTCCCCAATATCTTTATTTATGAGGTCCATGATGATCCTTTCCATAGCTTTGTAGACCAAGCTAGTCAGGCTTATGGGGCAATAGTTTCCAGGATCCGTTGAGGCACCACCTTTGTGGAGAGGGACCACTGTTGCTGTACGCCACTCTTTGGGTACATATCCTTTAGTAAGGCTGAGATTGAACAGTAGTTTTATGTTTGGGTTTAGTTCTTCTTGGAGTTCATGTAGGACGCAGCCCGGGACACCGTCTGGTCCCATTGATGCTGTGTTTTTTTGCTTTGGAGAGGGCAGCTCTTACCTGAGCATTTGAGATGTCAGGGGGGCAGCACTCTGCTGGGATAGATATTTGCCCTTTTGGTGGGGAGGGGGGTGGTTTGTGCTGAACCTGTTAGCTAGGATGTTGGCAATGTCTGTGGGTTCGGTGTATTTTTTATCATTTTGGACTAATTCTGAGCATATCTGGAATTTCCACCCAGGTTCCTAACATAACTAAAGAAAGCCTTGTGATTATCCTTAGTGTCCTGTGCAATTTTTCTCTCTAGGCTGGCCTTAGATTATTTTATGAGTACCTGTAGTTTTTTGCTAATACTGATCAGAGATTCATTCCCTTTTTGGGATTTTGCTCTATCATGTAGTAGCTTCCTCCTTCTATTGTCTAGTTTGTTTATGGCTGGGGTCCACCAGACAGGACGTCTGCCTTTGGAGGATTGGGTCTTGGTTTTATTTGGGATTGCATGATCCATGCATTCCTGAAGGTGTTCATAAAATGCAAATATAAAGGATTCTGCAGTCTGGGCCGTATTTTCCACAGGCCCGGGGGCTTTGAAGGATTCCACCTCAGTTTTGAGGAGTGTGAAATTTGCTTTAGAGAAGTTTTCACTGTGGTTTTCTGGGCAGGGGGTGGGGTCAGGATGTGAATATCCAGTGAGATTAGTTTATGGTCTGATCTTACCAGTGAGGGATACATGTCTGGTCTGGAGCATAGATTCCCCATGTTGGTGATGATCAGGTCCAGTATGTTTTCCCCTCTTGTGGGAGTGGTAACAAGTTGTTCCATAGCATTTGAGTTTATAAATTCTAGGAACCTTTGGGCTAGGGTGTTGGAGCTAGAGTAATGCTCCCAGTCTATGTTTGGGTAGTTGAAGTCACCCAATATAATGGTGTTTGGAGAGACCTTCATATTTTCCAGTGTTCTCAGGAAGGCCGAGTGGGGTTCCTGGGTTTGGGAGGGTGGTCTGTAGCAGGCTATAAACTGGAAGGCAGTTTTACCCACTGTTAGTTGCACATGGATAGTCTCTGATGCTTTGTGCTGTGCCACCAAGCTGGAGGTGTGGGTATCCTTTGACAAATATTGATACTCCTCCTCCTTTTGTGGTTCGGTCCAAGTTTTGGGGCCGAAAAGCATGTATGAGGTATAACCTGGTAGTGCTGGGGTGCTCTCGGGAGCCTTGAACCAGGTTTCTGTTACTGCACAGATATCGGTGTTCTCTATGCTAAGGAGAGTTTTGAGTGCGTGCATATTGAGGTTTAGACTTCTGGCATTGAGTAGCATTACTCTTAGTTTCTTATCCCTTGTGATACCTATGGTGGTGGGTTTGTCTTTTGAGCCTTCCTAAAAAAGGCACTATGGGGGCAGCAAGAGCCTTCGCCAATATCCGAAAGCCCAGGGGTGACAGGTGCAAGCCGTCCTTAGCGAAGCATCGTGGCTTGTCGAGCATGTCATCCCAGGCTGACAGGCATTGGATCCCCTTTGAATGACACCAATACTTAAGCCAATTGTTGAAATTGATCATCTTGTCTTCATATTGTGGCATCATTCTTGGTGAGGGTAAGATGCTACTCAAGGTCAGGGTCATACCGGCCTGGGCTACATGCTCAGAGAGCTCCTCTATGTCTCTTTTCATGTAGTCCAGGGAGGTACGTCTCAGGTCATTCACACCAGCATGGACAATGACTGATTCATATTTGTACTTGCCTTGGAGTGACCTGAGTGCTTGTGTTATGTGGCAGATCCTAGCACCCAACAAGCAGCTCACCATGACCTTCTCCTTGTTCAGCCTGGTGAGCGGGACGCCAGTGTGCCTGACGATACAGTCACCTATTACAAGTGTATCAGGTGTGTTGTTTAGCCTTAAGGGCTGTGACTGTTTGGCACACTGTGAGCTATGTGTTGCACGTGTTTTGTTTTGGGGTAGAGGTTGCTTGGGTGTCTGCTTTGAAGGTCTCTGCTGCTTAGGCAGATTTTTATTTAGAGCCTCTGAGTATGTTTTTGTGTGTTTATGTGTTTGGTTTGCTGTCGTGGTAGGTCTATGTGAGACTGGAATTGTAGTGAGTATGGTTTCCTTCTCCTCCTGACTGGTTACACCAGTACTGAGTTGAGAGAGCTTAGCCTCCAGTTTGGCTATATGGTTGCATCTCTCACATGTGTTGGAATTTGTTGGGAGGAGAGGGTTGTCTGTGTACATGAGGCAGTTGTAACATTGCCTCAAGATTCCCAGATTCACCAGCTGGACCGGAGAGGAGATTGACAACTGACCTTTGGATATGCTAGAATAGTATTGGGAATTCCTTTATAATTGAAAAAAAGGGCCAATAGGGAACAAGGTACTCAAGGGGGGGTTTGTGAGGCTGTAGTGCTTTTAATTTTTTAGTGCTGACTTACATAATTGCTTTAGTGAGCAAGTGCCAGGTAACTTAAATGCAATGTGTTACAGGTAACTTAAATGCAAAAACGACAAACAGTAACTTTCTTTCAAATGAAACAAGGAAATAAGTACAGTAAGCAATGTAGATATCACTAGGGATCCACAGAAGCGCTGAAAAGCCGCGTTTTAGGTGGAATTAGCATTTCAGGGAAATAACAAGCAAACAACAACAAGCATACAAACAAATCTAGATTCATCAGGCCTGGATCTAGTCTATGCTACAGCAAACAAGGTGTACCAATTTCAGTAAGAAACAGTTCAAATATGCAGGCACTATAAGTCTTTAACCAGAAATTCCCAGCTCAGAAGGGCAGAGTCCAGCCTCTCCTCCCACAAGAGTGCAGACCACGAACCTTCTTAATGTAAAATAACTGGCCTGAAGCCCAAGTGCTTAAACCAGAACTAATACACTTTTAGAATAACAGACACTGAGCCCTCAATCAGCAGTTCCCAACTTAGAAGGATGTAAGCTACCTGTCCTGCCACCACAGTGCAGGCCACAAACCTTCCTAATGTAAAACAACTGGTCTGAAGCCCAAGTGCTTAATCCAAAAGACTTAGAATGATAGCTACACTTTAATCAAGTTACTACCAAGCAGTAATAAATACAATTGAATACTTTAAAGAATGCCTGGATTAGTGCTCAAGTTATACAAACAAAGCTAGATTCAGCAGGCCTGGATCTAGTCTATGCTACAGCAAACAAGGTGTACCAATTTCAGTAAGAAACAGTTCAAATATGCAGGCACTATAAGCCTTTAACCATAAATTCCCAGCTCAGAAGGGCAGAGTCCAGCCTCTCCTCCCACAAGAGTGCAGAACACGGACCCTCAATGTAAAATAACTGGCCTGAAGCCCAAGTGCTTAAACCAGAATTAATACACTTTTAGAATAACAGACACTGAGCCCTCAATCAGCAGTTCCCAACTTAGAAGGATGTAAGCTACCTGTTCTGCCACTATAGTGCAGACCAAAAACCTTCTTAATGTAAAACAACTGGTCTGAAGCCCAAGTGCTAAAACTAAAAGGCTTAGAATGAGTTACACCAAGCAGTAATAAATACAATTGAGTACTTTTAAGATGACACAAAAGCAAAATAAAGTAGGAAGAAACAGAAATACAGTAAAAGCAGATACAATTTGAGTGAGCAAATGAGATGGGCCCACGAGGAGTATCCAAGTGCAAATTTACAAGAGGGGCGGGCAGTTTCAAAGCCACCAAGATTAACACCAAAGTAAAAACAGGGAGAGTTGGTGGGGACCTACTGAAAAAACAGAGTTACAACTTCCAGCTAGATATTGCTCAATGCAACACAAACAAATTAATTTAAATCGTGTATTATTTGAAATAAGTGCAGATAAAAATTTACTTAACTTCACTTATGCGTTCAGTTGATTGCATGCAGGTCTTAGCTGGCCAAAGCTCACAGTTTAAACAGAAAATAATTCACTGTACCACTTGTATAAGACAGAAACTGAACAACAATGAAGTAAACTACCCCCACTTATCACTGGCTATGCAGTTTTTTTAACAAGCCTTAACTGAAAAAACAGAGTCACAACTTCCAGCTAGATATTGCTCAATGCAACACAAACAAATTAATTTAAATTGTGTATTATTTGAAAAAGTGCAGATAAAAATTTACTTAACTTCACTTATGCATTCAGTTGATTGCATGCAGGTCTTAGCTGGCCAAAGCTCACAGTTTAAACAGAAAATAATTCACTGTACCACTTGTATAAGACAGAAACTGAACAACAATGAAGTAAACTACCCCCACTTATCACTGGCTATGCAGGTTTTTTAACAAGCCTTAAATGAAAAAACAGAGTCACAACTTCCAGCTAGATATTGCTCAATGCAACACAAATAAATTAATTTAAATAGTGTATTATTTGAAAAAAGTGCAGATAAAAATTTACTTAACTTCACTTATGCATTCAGTTGATGGCATGCAGGTCTTAGCTGGCCAAAGCTCACAGTTTAAACAGAAAGAACAACAATGAAGTAAACTACCCCACTTATCATTAAATGAAAAAACAGAGTCACAACTTCCAGCTAGATATTGCTCAATGCAACATAAACAAATTAATTTAAATTGTGTATTATTTGAAAAAAGTGCAGATAAAAATTTACTTAACTTCACTTATGCGTTCAGTTGATTGCATGCAGGTCTTAGCTGGCCAAAGCTCACAGTTTAAACAGAAAATAATTCACTGTACCACTTGTATAAGACAGAAACTGAACAACAATGAACAGTATGGGAACATGGAGACCACGTTTCAGAATTGGGGGATGCAGGGAGCACATGCACCTGTGAAAGAGATTTAATTTGGCAGCTCAGATTGTTTCCCATGATGGTCAAATAGGTTAGCTAGACAATGTGAGTGGTAAAATGGGCTGCGGGATACTTGTTGTCAATAAACCATCCATCCTCAACCCCTTTTTCCCATTTTGCATATGGTGTTGGGTTATCACTTCTGCAGTGACAATCATCTTGAGCCAAGGTTTACACCACCAGGTGGCTAGCCCTATCATGGTGGTTCATCCATACCACTCACTCATGCACACACACTCACCTATGGCCAACTTAGTGTGTCCAATCCACCTACTGCACGTCTTTGGAATGTGGGAAGAAACCGGAGCACCCGGAGAAAACGCACGTGACCATAGGGAGGACATGCAGACTCTGCACAGAAGGCACCCCAGCTGAGAATTAAACCAGAGAACTTCTGTCTGTGAGGCAACAATACTAACCGCTGCACCACTGCAGCCACACCACATACTGAAAGATACAAGTACGTGCATATGTAGCTGAAGCAAAGAAAAGTAACTACTTATGTGGGAAGGCTGCAGAAATAGTTCAAAGCATTAACTTCACAATACAGGTATTTCCTCATTAAATACGCATCCAAGTATTATGTTTACAAAGATCAGAAGTCAGTAATAATGAAATGTCATAACAGACATGTGCAAAGCATTACATCTGGGTCTTTAAAAAAATTTGAAAGCATATCCATGCAAGGTTCATTCTCAATGTGATAGAGACAGGTAGTTATGGAGAGTACTGTGAAAATGGAAAGATAAATGTAAAAGCAGACTGAAAGCAATAAGTTAGTAAGCTACAAAGTTCTATGCATTTAGTAATAGTTAATGAAATAAGCGGAAGTGGCTACACCTTGGTAAGAAAACAGAAAAATGCAGGAAAATGTCAGGAAGAGAATTGGTACTAATAGTGCAAAGGCAGTTAACCAACATAAAATATATCAAAGATTCAAAGAAAGTTTATTGTCAGTTAGGACCACACAAGTGCAGCCTAAATTAAATTACAAATGTCAGCTCATGAGAGAAAAGCAATGCAAATAATGTAGATACAGTGGTATCAAAGAATAACATAAGAAAGAAAACAACATGTGTGACATTTCAAGAGGTAGTTCACATTACATAAACACATTAGATACCCATTATCCAGTGATAAATAAATAAATACCCACCATCAAACCCCTACAAGATAGAGAATAAATAGAGACTAGTGAATAGCAGCTGTTTAGTTACCATATTACCATATTGCACTTGTTAACCATAGACGTGAGTCAATATAGCCATCATATTGCATAATAGTAATGCTGGCGGTAATTGCTCAGAGCAGCAGGATTAAATGAAAAGAGAGGCTTCAATATATCAGGTATTATGGTTGGTGTCTGTATTAATACATCTCACAGCTGTAGGATACAAACTGTTCCTGAATCTGATAGTCATATAGCGGAAGCTGTGGTACCTCCTTCCAGACACAAGTTGTGAGAACCAGTTGTGGGCCGGATGGGTCAAATCAGCAAGTATTTTATATGCTCTCTTTCTTGATCTTGTAAAGAAAAGCTCCTGAATAGAAGGGAGGTTTGTGCCAAAGATTTTTTCAGCCACCCTCACCACCCTCTGTAGTTTCTTCTTCTCAGCAACTGTGCAGTAGCCGAACCATGCTATGAAGTTGCTAGTGAGGATGCTCTTGATAGCTGCCCTGTAAAAAGTGGTAAGAGCAGACAGTGGGGGCCTGGCCTTTTTAAGCTTTCTCGGGAAGTGATGCTTCTGTTGAGCCTTTTTGACTATACAGTTAGTGTTAGCAGCCCAGGAGAGGTCATCAGAGATGTGAAGGCCCAGGAACTTGGTTGTTTTGACTTTCTCTACTACCTCCCCTTTGAAAGTGAGTGGTTGGTGAACTGTTGCCCTTTTCCCGAAGTCCATAATCATTTTTTTTGTCTTATTAACATTCAGGTCCATATTGTTCATGACACACCAGACAATCAAAGTGTTCACAAATCCACCACACTTCAACTCACAAAAGCAGAAAAAAACATAAATAAAGCAGCTTCAAGACAGACACACCAGGGTGGAAAAATTCTCAAATGATTTATTTCTGGTACCTCAGCCTTTCACCTTTAAGGAATACAGGTGGATAAACACCCCCTCATTTTATACAATCATCCAAAACTTTGTGTTATTAACACCATAATTAAGACCATCTTTGAGCCACCGGTATCCAAATTAAAGACACCGAATGCCACATTTTACTAAAATATCACACATTTCCAGGTAATTTAATTCACAATTTTACCATATATTTTTTAAAGAGTTAAATTACTTTCAATATTCATTCCTCTTGGTTGAAGTGTTCTAAAATTAATTATCATTTTACATTCTAATCTATTAAGGTCAGTCTTAACATTTCCTCCAGTGTCCATGTAGGGACATGCCAGTACACTGAAAACTAAGTAATTTGAGAATTTTTCCACCCTGGTGTGTCTGTCTTGAAGATTAATCAAAGTGTTCACCTCATCCCTGTAGTTATGTTCATTCCCACCACTAATGAGACCCACGACTGTGATAGCATCAGCGAATTTTATAATATGGTTTGACTTATGTTTTGCAGTGTAGTCATGGGTGAGGATGGCGAAGAGCAAGGGGCTGAGCACACAACCTTGGGGAACACCGGTATTCAGCACTATGTGGTGAGAGGTGCTGTTTCCAGAGCATGTCCACTGGAGTCTTCCAATCAGAAAGTCAAGAGTCCAGTTACATAGGTGCTTGTTTATCCTGTGTTTCACAAGTTTATCCACCAGTTGCATTAGTATCACAGTGTTGAATGCAGAACTGATGTCGATGTACAGCATCCTTTCGTAGTTGTTCCTCCCTTCTAGGTGTTTTACTGCAAGATGTAGTGTGACTGATATAGCATCTGTAGTCGATCTATTTGCCTATATATATGTGTGTGTGTGTGTGTGTGTGTGTGTGTGTGTGTGTGTGTGTGTGTGTATATATATATATATATATATATATATATATATATATATTTGCTATTTCCTATCTATCTATCTATCTATATATATATGCTATTTGCCTATATATATATATATATATATATATATAGAGAGAGAGATTTTATATTATATTTAATTTGATAAATTGAATAAGAAGGGACATGTGATGCATTCATAGGTTCATAGGTGTGTACTAGGCTAATGGCCCTGGAGCCTTTACAAGCCTAGCCCATAGGATTACTCTGGCATCGTGCACCCGACCTTAGTTCCTAGTGCCTCTGTTGAGTAAAGACAATGAAGTGATCCCCAGAGTGAATTTTCTATTTCCCATCCACTCTTCAAGATCTCTCTTGAAGAGGGCCAGTGAGGTGCTCAGCTTGACATGTATGGGAAGTCAATTCCATAGCATGGGCAGTCTCTAGGTTATGAACCTGTCCCTCCAGCATGTTCTGTTGATTGTGGTAATGAGGTTGAGTTCTCTGGAGCATGTCGTGCAAAGGGATTGGGATTTCTTTAGATGTAGCATTTCTAACAGAGCTGGGTCAGACATGGCTTTGTAAGTCAAGCAGAGATCGCCTCTAAGTAGGCGATATGAGACAGAGGATAGTTGGAGTTTTTTGAGTCTGTCCATATAGGACAAGTGTTTGAGGCCTAGGATCCTCTTTGTGAGGTACTTTTGTGGCTTCTCCAGTTGCTGCAAGTGTCTAGTGAGGTACATACCAAATGGGGCATTGTACTCGATGATTGGCCTAATGAGGGAAGAGTAGAGGGAGACAATGATCTCTTTCTTCTTGGATGCAAAACGCTTAGTAATGAGATGTGCCACATAGAAGGGCTTTCTGACCACAGTGGCAATGTGGTGGTCAAAAGAGAGGGTGCTGTCAACCTGTGTTCCCAGATATCTAATAATTCCTTCATTGTTCAGTAGACTACCATCAATGTGGTAATTCAAGGCAACCAGGTTTTTCCCAAGGGGGATGACCACACTTTTTTTAGCATTGAGCTTAAGGCCATGGTTCTACCACCAGTCGTCGGTGTCATTGAGGCCTTTCTGTAGGATGTCAACATCACGTGGGAAGTTAATAATAGCTCCAAACTTGCAATCTTCTGCAGACTTTGTCAGCCAGAGTCCCTTTGTGTTGGCCTGGACTTCAGAGAAGTAGATACCAAACAGGAGAGGACCCAGGACCGAACCCTGTAGGACACCACTCATGACTGGTCAGCAGTCTGACTTCAGAGTCAGCTACTTTCACATTGTGGGTTCTGTGAACCAGTTTGCAACCCACCTAGTGATATAAGGGTTGATGCCTAGCTTAGTGAGTTTTTCTATGATTCCTGAGTGGGGAATGGTATCAAAGGCCTCGGCCAGATCAAGATAGGCTGCATGAACCACCTTGCCTTCATCCACAGCTCTGGTGACTGACTCAAAGAAGTCAACCAAGTTGAGCAGGCATGATCTACCCTTCACAAAACCAAACTGTGTGGGATCCAAAGTATGGAGATTCCCTATATCCTTATTTATTAGATCCATGATGATGCATTCCATAGCTTTGCATATCAGACTCGTCAGGCTAATTGAGCGATAATTCCCGGGTTCTGTAGTCGCTCCTCCTTTGTGGAGAGAAATGACTGCAGTAGTGCGTCATTTATTTATTTATTTTTTATTTATTTTACATTTGTTTACCGGGTTAGTCTGACTGGATACATATCCATTTTCAGCAGAGACCCGGGGAGAAAAGCTCCACATTTGAAAAAAACAACAATACATAGACTAACATCCAGCTAAATTCATAGTATATAAAATACAGAGAGACTCATTAAAAATACATTCTATTAAATTCCACAAGTACATGATGAGTAAGTACCCAGATATACAGATAAGTTAAGAAGTAAAGAGGTTTAAGCTTTTAATCCCAAAGGAGAAGGAGGTAAATTCTTTCACAGGTCGATTCTATGGTTATACGGAGAGGGCAGTCTAAGAGGAACTAACGTACAGTGAGAAGGGCTTGGTGATATAGAGGAGAATAGGTTTAAAGGGATATAGAGAAGCTTGAGGGGAAGAGACCTTTAGATAATAGTGTGTGGGTGGTAAGCAGCTATGGGGTTGCTTTTGGAAGGGACAAAGCCTGAGGTGAGGTTGTGATTGAACAGGGCACACAGGTGAGGTGCCAGTTCACTCTGTAGTTCATGTAGAACACAGCCAGGGATATTGTCAGGTCCCATGGAAGCTGTATTCTTGGCCTTGGACGCTGCTGTTTTAATCTGTGCAGCAGTAATACTGGATGCCTGGCAATCTACTAGGATTCTGATTGGTCTTTTGGGGGGAGAGGGGTAAAGTTAGCACTGAATCTGTAGGCAAGTATATTGGCAATATCTGTTGGCTCAGTATAGGAGGTACCATTGTGCAGTAGCTCAGAGCAAATCTGGGTATTGTCGTGGAGATTCCTTACATAACTATAGAAGGCTTTGTGGTTGTCTTTACTATCTGCTGCGATTCTGTTTTCATAGCTAGCTTTAGAGGATTTGATGATGGATTTCAACTTTTTGTTGAGGCTGATAAGGGAGTTTTTCCAGTCTTGGGACTTTGCCTTATTCTGCATTAGTTTCCTCATTCTGATGTAGGGTTTATGGCAGGGGACCACCAGATTGGCTTCCATTTTTTTTGAGGAGAGTATCTTAGTTCTATTGGTTATGGCGAGATACATGCATTTGTGTATGCGTTTGTACAGTGCATTGGTGTATGATTTGGCAGTCATGCAACTATTCTCCATTTGTATGGGTGCTGTGAAGTTAGCCACCTCTCTTTTTAGGAGACCAAAGTTAGCTTTGGAGAAGTTTTTCATGGTGGTTATCTTTGTGGGGTGGGGGGATGTAGATTTCCAAGGTGATTAATTTGTGGTCAGATCTAACCAGGGAGGAGTTGACTATTGGTATAGAGCCACAGTTGCCCAGGTTAGTAATAACCAGGTCAAGGATGTTCCTACCTCTAGTGGGGGTAAGAATGAGCTGGTCTAGAGCACTGGAATTAATGAATTCCAAAAAGCACTGGGCAAGTGTATTAGTACATGAATAGTTTTTCCAGTTAATGGAGGGGTAGTTGAAGTCACCCAGTATGAAACTATTAGGTTGGACCCTAATATTCTCCAAGGTGCTTAGGAACGTGGAGTGTGAGTCTTGGGAAATGGTTAAGGAGGGCTTTGAGCATGTGCATTTTGAGATTTAGACTTCTAGCGTTGAGCAGCATGACTCTCAGATTGCATTTGTTTGTAACTGTTATGGTGGTAATTTGGAGTTTGGAACACCACCCAAAAAAGGCACTATAGGGCTGGCAAGAGCCGATGCAGGCCATCTCTGGCAAAGCATCGAGGTCTGTCAATCATGTCATCCCAGGCAGACAGATACTGTATTCCCTTAGAATGACATCAGCAATTAAGCCAATTGTTGAAATCAATCATTTTCTGCTTGTACTGTGGTATCATTATGAGTGATGGTAGGATGCTGCTCAGGGCTAGGGTCATACCCGCCTGGGCTACATAATCCAAGAGCTCCTCCATGTCTCTTTTCGTGTATTCCAGGGAGGTACATCTCAGGTCATTCACACCCACATGTACAATGACAGTCATATTTGATGTTGTTGAGGGACCTGAGTGCGTGTGTTATGTGGCAGATCCTAGCACCTGACAGGCAGCTGTTACTTTCTCCTTATTCAACCTAGTGAGTGGGACATCAGTGTGCCTCACTATCGAGTCAGTATGTTGGGCATGCTGTTTTACCTTAGGGGCTTTGGTTGATGCCTGAATTGCACAGGCAATGACAATTGGGAACAGGTGGTCAAGTAATGTTTTCCTGAAAGAGGCTTTCTTTGTGACCTGGCAAAGTTTAGAAATGACCTCAGAAAAGAAGAAGCCAGTATAAAATGCTTTAGGCAAGCAAGTGTTACTAACCTTAGTTGTAACAAACTGATATGCTGGACGAATTTCAGTTAGTGAGGATCTTTAAACGAAACATAAGGAGGGAGTGAGTGTGTCTGCCCTGCAGTGAATCCAGTTACTGTAATATTGTTTTAAAGGTAATAGTAAAGTACAGTGAGCACATGTAAAGAAACATTATTATAGCAACTCTGTTACGGCCGGTCATATACTATTTTGCTCAGTATAGCTTCATATTTTTAATATAATTCATTAGTTATGAAATTCAAAGTTTAAGTGCTGGTGTACAATGCTGCCCGGAACATATCAGAAGTAGCAACTTCTACTAAAGATTGATCCTTTGACAATGATCCTTGTTTGTGAATCTCTTCACCTGAGCTGTGCCTGCAAATGCTCTATAGTGATCAGTGTACTACCCCAGTAAACAAACTAAAATAAATAAAAAATAATGCTTGGAAGTGAGAATACTAGCATTCATTCTTCTATATGGAGGTAAACGACAAATTTAGTCCCAAATATGTTGGGTATAAGCACATAGTTTTTGAGCCATGCCTGTAGGATATGCAAAATGGACTGAAGGTTAATGAACACTTAAATTAGCTTTGGAACAGAACAGAATACTATTGAGACACGTTCATATGGATGACATTGGAAGAACTTCAGCATGGAGGAATGTCACTGACAAAAAGTAAATAAAGTGGGATGCAGCATAAAACCCTGAGAGATGAACAGTTACATGCAGAGGAGCTATGACCACATTTCCTATTTCGCCATCAGTATCTTGTTTTCAGGGTCACTGCATCAAATTGCCCTCGCCTTGATAACCAGTAAA
Organism: Protopterus annectens; assembly: GCF_019279795.1. Taxonomy (NCBI): domain Eukaryota; kingdom Metazoa; phylum Chordata; order Ceratodontiformes; family Protopteridae; genus Protopterus; species Protopterus annectens. The sequence continues at coordinate 310,062,264 of NC_056750.1, read as the reverse complement.
GTAGAACAGAATGGGTTTCAACATCAATAGTACTTTCAACAGATGAAGAAATAAAGCAGTTAGTAGTCTATTTCAAAGGGAATGGAAGAAAGATAAAATGGCAGTCTCTGTACTGTCTCCCAGCTGAAAACCATGTTGTAAGGTAGAAAACAAGCAGAGAGTTGTTTTAAACAATAATGGAAATAGTTTTGCAATTTGTCACCAATTACTATAGTAGCACATTGACCTTCTTTCATTAAAAGGATGTTTTCTGCAATGTGGCAATGCACTTCACTTGTATTGAATGGTTTACAAGTATAGTGGCAAAATGTGGTTTTGCTTCCAACAGCAGTTTGATGGGGGGGGGGGGGGGGCATTGCTATGGCTAGACACCTAAAGTAAGCCAGTATATGAAGGCAACTGCATTGCTACAATGTGTACAGCAGTAAACAAGCTTATTTATGTTTATCTGTGTGTATACTAATGGGTCAACTTTGTTTTGTTGAATGTCATTTCACTGAATTTCATTTGACCCTGACCACTTCACTGAAAACTCATTCCATTGAATCTCATTTCACTGAACTTCAGTTAGTATATATGGCACTGTGTAGAGTACTGTAAGGCAAGTAAAAGTATATGCCCTTTTCCCCACTGTAGTGCGATCCTGGAGTTAGTATAGTTGGGGTGACACAGCCCCCCAGATTGGGGGGTGTAGCCCCCCACTTACTTTGAGTGCATACATATTGTCTTCTGGAGAGAGTTAGTCACTGGTGTTGCAACTATGCATGTCTGTTATTTAAAATGTATTGTATTGAAGTTTTTGGTAAAATACAATATAAAACAAAAAGGTGGGGGGGGGCTACGCTGTGCCCCCCCACACTCCCCAACTATATATATACTAACTCCAGGATCACATTACAATGGGGAAAAGGGCCTATATCTTTTACTTGTCTTACAGTACTCTACACAGTGCCACATATACTAAGTTCAGTTCAATGAAATGAGTTTTCAGTAATTTGTATTTTCAGCAATGTGGTCAGGGTGAAATGAAATTCAGTGAAATGAGATTCAGTGAAACAATGTAGACCCGTACTAATATTCATAATAGATATATATATATATATATATATATATATATATTTATATATACACATACATATACATACACATATGTACATCTAGATATACCCGCCCCCCCCACACCCTGCTAATTATTATAATTATGTGTACTAACTCTGAGATCGCACAATATCAGGGAAAGTACATGTATCCCAATCCTGGGAATTGTGGATCTTGCACATCTGTCAACCAGCTGTTTAGTCATCATGTAAGCAGATGTCAAAACTGATATCAGTTGACTAAATTAGAAGTTTCCATAGACAGACTAATAATAGGTATAGATCATGGAAAAATACAGATATTTATATATATATCTTTATTTCAGCCCATCAATAACTTGTCAAACTGAGAAAATAAAAACAGTACAACTGTTCAAATATTAGCTGATCACATGCACCAGCTTCTTTCAGTGCAAAACTGTGGTACATTGGGGATCAAGAAATTCATCCTTTCCCCCTGTAATGCCACTCTACCACCCAAAGTAAAAAAATGTTTTTAAAGTTTTTGGGGGAGGTGTTTTTTGAATAGCAGGTGATCATCAGTTGTGTTCAATCACTTGGCATTTAATAGTTTGAGTTTTCGATGTAACTTTATACATACATGATATAGCTAGAAATGCATATGTGTGTGTCTGAGTATCCTGTTAATATTGTCAGCATTATTAATAAGGGAAGTGCTCTTAGCAGCTGAAAAGTTCTTGTATTTACTCCCTTCTAAGTTATTTCAGGATGAAAATGTAGCTTTCCTATACTTTATAAGAAAACATTCCAGAGTGGTTGGTGCTGATCAGAAAATATGTTATTTTCCATGACTACAAGGCTGTATGAATTAAATCCATTAAACAATGATTAATGATTAGTTTTGTAAAAATAGCTTTAATTAGTAATGCTTATTAGGCATCCTCCTCCATTGTTTAAATATCCCATCTACCTCCATCCAAAAAAAGATTCTCTACATAGCAACTCATCTTCATAAACTGCATCTTTATTTTTAACATTTTTATGCCTGCGCGCATAAATGAATAATTTGTTTCTTTATATGCTGAACCAGCACATTATATTATCAGAGAAATTATATAGCTTTAAATGTTCAGTTTGAATGCACAAATAATTTTATCCCATAAAGTATCCCACTAGGAAGTAGCAACACACATTCCTCTTCAGAATTTTAAATCAGGTATTCTCTGGTAATTTATTACTTTGGGTGCTATTCATGGAAATTTCAGGCATCCAACTTCTTTGATGCAATAAAACTTCACATTGGACCCAACAGCAGTCTTTTATATCTACACGTGTTGTACTTTCATGCATTATTAATGAGACCTTTTAGATTTTTTTTTTTATCCTTTTGAAATGATTATGTGATCCTGTGGCTAATATTGCTGGAACTAATTTTTATACACATTTATTTCTTTACTTATTTCAATAATATTTTTTCACATAAATTTAACTGTTCACATTTTCCTGAATTAGGTTCATACTAGGCTATCTGCCCTGGGGCATTTATAAGCCTAGCCCAATTGTGTTTGGCTTATGCCACCCCTTGATTTGAGTATACTGTGCCCTTGTTAAAGTTTAGTTTACTGTGCCTCTGTCTAATAGTGACACGGAAGTAATCCCCGGGACAAACCTACGATCCCCCATCCACTCATCAAGATTCTTCTTGAAGAGAGTCAGTGAGGTGCTCTGCCTAACATGAATTGGAATTCTATTCCAGAGCGAAGGGAGCCTCTGGGTTATGAATCTGTCCCTCCAGCATGTTCTATTTATTTCTGTGCTGAGGTTCAAGTCCCTCGAGCAGCGTGGCTCTAAGGGATTTAGATTTACTGAGGTGGAGCATGTCCATTAATTCTGGGTTGGACATAGCTTTATATGTCAGGCATAAATCGCCTCAAAGTAGGCGGTATGCAACTGAGTAGAGCTGGAGTTTTTTTAACCGAGCAGCATATGGCATCTGTTTGTGTCCCTTGATCCTCCTGGTGGGGTACTTTTGGGGTCTTTCTAATTGCTGCAGGTGTCGGGTAAGGTACATCCCAAAGGGGGCATTGTATTCTATGATGGGCCTGATGAGGGATGAATAAAGGGGCACGATTACCTCTCTTGATCTAGATGTGAATCCTTTCATGATGAGGTGGGCTATGTAGAAGGTCTTTCTAACCACTTTGGCAATGTGGTTGTCAAAGGAGAGATTGCTATCAACTTGAGGCCCCAGATCCCTAATTACTTTCTCTGTACTTAATGGGTTACCACCTATGTGGTAATTTGTGGGCACATTGTTTTAGCCAAAGGGTATGACTATACACTTTTTGGCATTTAGCTTTAGACCATGGCTTTGGCACCGGTTATCCGTCTCTGCGAGACCTTTTTGAAGGATGTTTGTGTTAGCTGAAGAGTCAATTATGGTGCCCAGTTTGCAGTCATCTGCGAACTTGGTGAGCCATAGTCCTCCCACGTTGGCCTGTACCTCAGAAAAGTAAATACCGAACAAGAGAGGTCCCAGGACAGAACCTTGTGGGACACCACTTGTGACCGGTTTTGAGTCTGACATGGCCCCAGCAACTCTGACTCTGTGGGTTCTGTTTTTGAGCCAGTTTGCGACCCATCTTGTGACATAGGGGTTTATATTTAGGCTGGATAGCTTATCTATGATGCCTGAGTGGGGTACTGTGTCAAATGCCTTTGCGAGTTCGAGATGTGTGGACTACCTTCCCTTCATCTATGGCCTTGGTGACTATTTTGAAGAAGTCAACCAGGTTCAAAAGGCAGGATCTGCCCTTGACGAAGCCAAATTGGGTAGGATCTAGTGTCTGTAGGTCCCCAATGTCTTTGTTTATGAGTTCCATGATGATCCTCTCCATAGCCTTGCAGACTAGGCTAGTCAGGCTTATGGGGCGATAGTTTCCAGGGTCCACAGAGGCGCCACCTTTGTGGAGTGGGACCACTGTTGCTGTATGCCATTCTTTGGGCACATATCCTGTAGTGAGGCTGAGATTGTACAGCAGTTTTGCTTGAGGGATTAGTTCATCTTGGAGTTCATGTAGGACACAACCCGGGACACCATCTGGTCCCATGGAAGCAGTGTTTTTTGCTTTGGAGAGGGCGGCCTTCACCTGAGCATCAGAGATGTTTGGGAGGCTGCACTCTGCCGGGATAGATACTTGCTCTTTTGGGGGGGGGGGGGTTGCACTGAACCTGTCTACCAGGAGATTGGCGATGTCTGTGGGTTCAGTGTATTTTTTGTCGTTTAGAATCAACTCAGAACAAGTCTGGGAGTTGCATCCTAGGTTCCTAACATAACTGAAAAAAGCCAAAACCAAAAAGCACTTGAAGGAAATAAGGCTCCAGGCGTACGTTCAGATGGTTTAATGAGGCATAAAATATAAGAAACCAGAAACACTCCACACTAGGCTGTGGCAAAATCACTTCATCAGACAATTTTACACCCACAATGCATGTATAAATACCAATTAAAAAATCTGACATTCTTCATTACACTTATTAAAACAGTCATAAAACATTCACTAAATGCAAATTGTAATTTGACTAGTATTACATGAAAAATGATGGACTAACTTCCTAAATTCATTTAGACATATCATACTGAACTTCCCTTATTTAATAATATTGCACTATTTACTTTAAAAACTTGAATTTAAAAGCAACTTCATTGTACTAATTCACATTGAGTTGCATAAAAAGTCAACTGACACATATATATAATTGTACATTGGTGCCATCTAGTGGAAGAAACTATAATGTTATGGATTCAAGAACATCCTAACAGGCAAATAAAAATCACTTTGCATCACACTAAATAAATATATATAAATAGGTTAAAACACATTTCTATACTAACATAGTAAACTACATCTCCCTATATACAAAATACATATAACATCAATTTCATTCATATTTATACATAATAAATAAATGTACAAGTTAAAAATGCTCATATTAAAATTGCTCCTATTACAAATATAAATGAAATAATTTTAATCAAATATAGCTGCATTTAGTACTTCACAATTTAGCTGCCCTCATTTTAAGAACTGGGGTTATTGAAATCAGATCATTAAGTCCAGGGGGTTTATTGGCTTCCAATTGTAATTGCCATAAAAGCTCCCTATACTCGATTAATGTCTCCCAATAACCACCCCTAATATTTTTTTCAACAACTTCTAACACAAAGAAATGATATGTAGCTGACGGACAATCAATTTTATGCCTATATAAGGCATTCTTCGAATTATTTGTTCTTATTTCATAGAAATGTTCATAAATCCTATTTTTCAAGATTTCCCAACATAAAATGAGTCACATACTTTACAAAGAGCTATATATATTATGCCATAAGTATCACAATTCGAGAAGGACTTACTCACCACTACCAAATCCCTACTCTTAATCGAAATTGATTCACTTACATATATATATTGACATTGTGGGCATTTCCCACATTTAAAAGTACCCACCTTGGTTCTCCTATACTTATCCTGTCCCTTATTCCTTTCTAATATAGTTTTTAAATTTCTTCCTTTCCTAAAGGTACACTTTATGGGTTCTACAAACAAAAACTTTAGTTCTGATAGCTCACTAAACTTACTCCATTCTTCTTCCAAAGTTTTAGTGATTCTATTGTTATTTTCCTTTCCTTCTTGTTCTATTGTACCAATGATTGGCCTCTACTTTCTGCCTTCCTTAACCCCTTTCTCAATTTCTTTGACCAATTCTGATGGGTATCCTCTTTCTATAAACATTCTATATAATATTTTACATTCTTCATCAAAATCTGTTTCCTTCGATGTCATCCGACTAGCCTAACCTTACTGACCCTTCACAATCCCTTTCTTTAATTTGAGAAAGTCGTCTTTCTATACACCTTTGAGAAGAATCCACTTTCACTTTTGCCAATATTAATATCCAAAAATTTTAACTCATCCCTATCTCTTTGGTATGTGAATTTCAAAAACTTTGTCGACTGTGAAATAAAATCAAAAAAATCTTGGAATTCCTCATCCGAACCTATCCACAAGAAGCACATATCATCTAGAAAGCGCTTATATAATTTCCAACATTGATTAAATCTGGAATTAATTATGAACTTCTTTTCCCATACTGAAAGAATTACATTGGCATGGCATCTTGCCCCTACCTTGCTCTTGTTTATAAAATTTTCCTTCAAAGTGTATGAAGTTATTTCTAAGAACCACATCCATCAAGGTTAACACCAAATAGAACTCATTACTATTAAACTTCCCATAATCAACCAGGGCTTCCTCAAAAAGCTTCATACCTTCATCATGGGGTATTGATGAGAACAAATCAACAATATCTATTGTATAAAATATCAAGTCTTTCTCAAAGACATCCACAGTGACTAATTCTAACATTTCCCATGAATCTTTCAGTACTCCATTCCCAACCTTGGAAACTTGTTTAAGTTTTGAGTCTAACCACTTAGCTAATGGTGCTGTTACTGAATTTTCTGAAGCCACTATCGGGCGCATGGGTGGGTTCTCAATTTGCTTATGTACTTTTGGTACACCAAACAGAGTTGGTACCGTGGGTTTATCCACATATAGATACTGGAATGTAGGAATGTCAATTGACCCTTCCAAAACTAAATCATTAAGAACAGAATACACTTTCCTATTCGCAGTATTAATTTCATTTATAGATGCCCTATGGTACCTTTCCTCATTACTCAAAATTTCCATCATTTTTTCTTTATATAACTCATAATTCATCACTACCGTCCCACCCCCTTTATCTGGCTTAGAAATTCTGATTGTTTTATCCATACTCAAACTGTTAGGATGTTCTTGAATCCATAACATTATAGTTTCTTCCACTAGATGGCACCAATGTACAATTATATATATGTGTCAGTTGACTTTTTATGCAACTCAATGTGAATTAGTACAATGAAGTTGCTTTTAAATTCAAGTTTTTAAAGTAAATAGTGCAATATTATTAAATAAGGGAAGTTCAGTATGATATGTCTAAATGAATTTAGGAAGTTAGTCCATCATTTTTCATGTAATACTAGTCAAATTACAATTTGCATTTAGTGAATGTTTTATGACTGTTTTAATAAGTGTAATGAAGAATGTCAGATTTTTTAATTGGTATTTATCCAATTAGGGATTTTGTATTTAAGGACATGCATTGTGGGTGTAAAATTGTCTGATGAAGTGATTTTACACGAAAACGCTGAGTGGAGTGTTTCTGGCGTTTACGCTATTTTTTATGCCTCATTAAACCATCTGAACGTACGCCTGGAGCCTTATTTCCTTCAAGTGCTTTTTGGTTTTGGTTTTGGTATATCAGCACTTGAGCCGCTTGTCTTTGTTTGCATAACTGAAAAAAGCCTTATGATTGTCTTTAGTGTCCTGTGCAATTTTTCTCTCGAAGCTGGCCTTGGAGGATTTTATGAGGGATCGTAATTTTTTGCTAGTACTGATCAGAAATGCCTTCCCTTTTAGGAATTTTGCTCTATCATGTAGTAGCTTCCTCCTTCTGTTGTACAGTTTATTTATGGCTGGAGTCCACCAGACTGGATGCCTGCCTTTGGATGATTGGGTCTTGATTTTGTTTGGGATAGCATGATCCATGCATTCCTGGAGATATCCGTAGAATGCGTTTATATAGGATTCTGCAGTTTGGGCCATAGTTTCCACTGGCTCTGGGGCCTTGAAGGATTCCACTTCAGTTTTGAGAAGTGTGAAGTTCGCTTTTGAGAAGTTTTTCACTGTGGTTTTTTGGGCTGGGGGTGGGGTCGGGATGTGGATATCCAGTGAAATTAATTTATGGTCTGATCTTACCAATGAGGGCTATACTACTGGTATGGAGCATAGAGTCCCCATGTTGGTAATTATCAGGTCTAGTATGTTTTCCCCTCTTGTGGGAGTGGTGACTAGTTGTTCCATAGCATTTGAGTTTATAAATTCCAGGAACCTTTGGGCTAAGGTGCTGGGGCTTGAGTAATGCTCCCAGTCTATGTTTGGGTAGTTGAAGTCACCCAATATAATGGTGTTCGGAGAGATCTTCATGTTCTCCAATGTTTTCAGGAAAGCCGAGTGGGATTCCTGACTTTGAGAGGGTGGTCTGTAGGATGCTATAAACTGAAAAGCAGTCTTGCCCACTGTCAGTTGCACATGGATGGTCTCCGATACTTCGTGCAATGCCACTAACCTGGAGGTGTGGATATCCTTGATAAATATGGAAACTCCCCCTCCTTTGGTGGCTCGGTCTGGGTTTTGGGGTCGAAAAGCATGATATGAGGTATAACCTGGTAGTGCTGGGGTGCTCTCTGGAGCCTTGAACCAGGTTTCTGTCACTGCACAGATATCGATGTTCTCCATACTGAGGAGAGCTTCGAGTGCATGCATCTTCAGGTTAAGACTTCTGGCATTTAGCAGCATTACCCTTAGTTTCTTGTTCCTTGTGCTATCTATGGAGGTGGGTTTGACTTTTGAGCCTTGCCTAAAAAAGGCACTATGGGGGTGGCAAGAGCCTTTGCCAATATCCGAAAGCCTAGGGGTGACAGGTGCAAGCCGTCCCTAGCAAAGCAGCGTGGCTTGTCGAGCATGTCATCCCAGGCTGACAGACACTGGATCCCCTTTGAATGACACCAAAATTTTAGCCAATTGTTAAAATCGATCATTTTGTCTTTATACTGTGGCATCATTCTAGGTGAGGGTAAGACGCTGCTCAAGGTCAGAGTCATACCGGCCTGGGCTACATGATCAGAGAGCTCCTCTATGTCTCTTTGCATGTAGTCGAGGGAGGTACGTCTCAGGTCATTCACACCAGTATGTACAATGACTGAGTCATATTTGTATTTGCTTTGGAGTGACCTAAGTGCTTGCGTTATGTGGCGGATCCTAGCGCCTGACAGGCAGCTCACTGTGACCTTCTCTTTATTCAGTCTGGTGAGTGGGACGTCAGTGTGTCTGACAATAGAGTCACCTATTACAAGAGTATCAGGTGTGTTATTCAGCCTTAAGGGCTGTGACTGCTTGGCACACTGACTTTGTGTGCTATGTGTTGTACGTGTTTTGTTTTGGGGTAGTGCTTGCTTGGATGTCTGCTTTGGAGGTCTCTGTTGCTTAGGTAGATTTATATTTAGAGCCTCCGAGTATGTTTTTGTGTTTTTATGTGTTTGGTTTGCTGTTGTGGTGGGACTATGTGATACTGGAATTGTGTTGTGTGAGGTTACCTTCTCCTCCTGACTGGTTACACCAGTTTTGAGATTAGAGAGCTCAGCCTCCAGTTTGGCAATATGGTTGCATCTCTGACATATATTGGAACCTGTTTGGAGGAGGAGAGGGTTGTCCGTGTACATGAGACAGTTGTAACATTGCCTCAAAATTCCCAGATTCACCAGCTGGACTGGAGAGGAAACCATTGACTGACCTTTAGACATGCTAGAGTAATATAGGGAACTGAATTAAAACGGACCAATAGGGGACAAGGTAATCGTAGAGAGTATAAGAGTAAGTAGTGCTTATGGTTTATTAGTGCTAACTTGTAAAATTACTTATTTGGACCAGTGAGGGGCCTTAGAATGAGAATATGGTGTTTACTTTGAGAGATAGAGCAGTTCTAAGGGAAAAAGTGAAGAGCAGACTTCGTGGAGCCAGGAATAGTTTAAACCCAATTAGGCGGCGCTGCCCGATGTTGCGCTATGCGCAAAAACATGCAAAACCACGCAAAAGACGGTTTTAAAAGAGGGAGATCAAGGAGTTAGGAATTGACCCAAAATGGCCAATAAAACTACAGTTTCAAGGCAGTAACCACTCCCACAGGGGCAGGCAGGCTGCTCAATGTTTATCACTGCCACTGATGAACACAGAGACTTCCCTTTAGCCCAAGCAAACAATGGCCTCCAAGAAACTTACAAACAGTTCAGAACAGCAAATCTGTAACTGAACTTTTTTAAATCTCAGAAAAGTGGGAAAAGAGCAAGAATTTTTGTTTTTTTTGTTTTTTTTTAAGGAAAGCAGAGGTTAACAGGTATCAACAAGTTAGAACAGTGCAGTAAATGACCCCACACTTGAGTGCTAGGCCAGAGACAGATAAAATGCAAGTTTTAAGAAAAAAAACAATTTTAAAAATAAGTGCAGGCAGGAAATTCAATAATCAGCTCTAGGTTGTGTTCTAAATACAGTTACCAACACAGAAATCAAGTTTAACAAGCCAGAAAATTTTTGTTTTACATTTCATCTTGTTTCTATGAATAGCTGTGCATCCATAGGATGTTTCAAAATGTTAAATTCATAAGAGGACCTGTTAGCAGCTACACTTGCATGTTGCAGGCTTTACCCTTTTGAGCTGACAAAGAGAAATGTGGTATGGAATATTCAGAGGCCTTATATTTACAGCTCTGTATAATATCCAATAACTTGTTTGGTTCTTGTCTAAAACATCCACTTGATAGCTGCTATTATACTTTTAACATCTCTGAAAACCTGCCTGTCATTTTTTGCATTTCTGCTTCAGCTGCCTGTGTGGAAGTGTGTAAACACATGAAACTCAAATTCATATCATGTATATTCTGTTAATCATCATCAGAGTTGCTGCTCTCTATCCAGCTTAAAAATGAATTTCTCTATACTTCCATGTAATACAGTATTGTTTTAACTGAATTTTCACCAGCGTTTTATGTAACTGAACTTTAAACTGACAGTGGTAGTATATATTTCACTATAACTACCTTTCTAAAACTTCAATACATTTCCATAACTTCAGAATGGAGTACTGCTTGGATTATACACAAAATATATGGAGACATCTGAAGCTGACTTTGCTGAGCCAAATGCATGCCCTTTAAACTGTTTTTACCTTCATTCATGTATTAATTTTCTTATGCCTGCTTTATCCTAGTCAGTATCCCAAGAATTATACTGAAGCCAGTGGGGAAACCGTGGGCATAAGGCAGTCAAGCAGTCCACATACACACACACACTTATGGGCAATCACAAGTAACACTAGTCGACGGTGCAGTGGTACAGCGGTAGAGTTGTCGCCTCAAAACAAGAGGTTCTCCAGTTCGATTCTCGGCTGGGGTGCCTTCTGTGTGGAATCTGCATGTCCTCCCTGCATTTCTGTGGATTTCCTCCGGGTGATCTGGTTTCCTCCCACGTTACAAAGACATGCATCTGGAGCATTTCTCCCCGGGCCTCCACTGAAAATTGGTTCGTTCAAAGTCGGACTTTCCCGGTTAACAAATAAATAAAAAAATAAATAAATAAGTCTTACCTAAATGTGTTTGAGAAATGCAATTTCACCTGTGTTTCTTGAGAAACGTCATGGAGATGGCATTCAAACTGCAAAGAAGACAATCCTGCTGATTTTGCATTCATCTTCCTTTAACAATTGGTTTGATTATATTAGAATTTTAAAAAGTAAACGTATTTTTGTCATCTGAATGCTGCAATATTGTGGCATCATATTTTAAGGCATCTAGACTACATTGTCACATCTGGCTTGCCTACTGTTGCTAAGTCAATTTAATGTTTTATATTAGAGTTTTGACAGTTGTGTTTCTACAGTTAACTGCTTAAGAAGTGGGACCAGGTGCTAGATGAACCAGTCATATTTCACTGTCATTGCTAACTTCTTCATTGTTATGTTTTATGTGCAGTTCACTATATGATATGGTACTGCATAGACTTGATTAAGTAAATATACCATGCAGCCATGAAATTCTAATAGTAATATGCATATGGGCTGTGTTTGGTTAACTTTATTTCCTTGTAACATAGCCTACTTTATAATAAAATTTCAAAAAAAAATTGTTGCTGCTTTAACAATCTGTCCTTAACAGCCATTTTTCCAGCTTGGAATATGTTTCAGCTGTATCATCTAAACCAGAAGATATTCTCTTTAGCATGGTAGCTTCACTTTATGTTCTCAATGTGTCTGACTCAAGATGTTTGTCCACTTACTGTGAAATAACATCAGGAAGTTTCTCTTCATTTGGCAAGTCATGAAAAGTAATAAATTATGTGAAAATACATCGAGGTAAGAAGTAGGTAAAGTGAAATAGGACTTTCCAGTGTCTTAAAATTGATAAACAGTTTGAAAAATAGCTCATTCAGGCTTTTGTTGTTCTTTCTAATGACTGGGAAGCTGTAATTTTCTGAAAATGGTCCGAAGTTTTACTTCTGCTACTTGATTATTGATGTAGTGTAGCCAAGGTTGTGACATCAAAAGGCACTTTTCACATAGTATGAAAATGTGCTCTGACAGTATTTATTTGAAGTTAGACCACAAAGAGTAAAGACTTACCAAGGCCACTGCAGTGCAATATGAAAGGAACAGTTACTTTTCTTTCATAATGGTAGTTGTAATTAAAACAAGATCTGTGGGTTCCAAATCTATTTAGTTTTCAGTTGCTGTGTTGCACCACTCATGCAATCAGGCTATGTATACCTTGGGCTCTAGACCATTTTCAATTCAATGGCCCACAACACAGCAATGTTTCTTCAAATATTTGTTTTGGATTCATCTTTCTGATTATTAAACAATTAATATTATTGAAAACAAAGCAAAATTATTGTAAACTTGAGCAGTCTAGTACATTTTGCTAGCAAGACATCAAACTTAATCAATAGCGACAACATTCCCCTTTTAAGAATATTTCAAACATAAAAAACATTAAAACCATTGTCATTATAATCTACCAATGTCTGTAATCATCAATTATAGCTACCTGACTGTAGACACCTCAGATGTCTCTAATTTGAAATTAAAAAATTGGCCATAGTAATCAAATGTGCTGTTCATAAACTCACAACCGTCCTGAAAAGTGCAACTAGCAACTATTATCTAGGACTACACACTGACAACATAATGACCTGAGTCTTTAGTCTAGAACCCTATGCCCCTTTCTTAACACTCATTCTGTAATCATTAATGTCATCTGCTGCCCCTTAATCATGGTAATTGCCTTTCAAATAAATTAATTGCACACAAACACAATAAACACTTTTCTTAGAGACTTATTTGCACCAAATCACGCAGAATTTGGAAAGCTCCGTATTATTCATATATCTTGTGTTCAGCAGCTAACAATATAATCCACCACTTGCAAGGCTCCCGTGTTGTGCCTTAAAGCAGATAAAAGATTGAAAGCAGGAAGCATGCAATTTACTTTATCATGAAAGTTATTTCAAAGTAGTATTTTGTCTGCAAATATGTTTTATTCAAGCACACTGTAGTCACATATATAGTAAGTATGCTTTCCTATAACTGATGTCCTTAAGATACATGGCTGTGTTCACATGATCTGCAGAAGAACACGTAGTAGACAGACTCTGTTTTTCTCTGTGTAGAAGTCTCTAGATGTACTAAATTCTGTTATTCTCTGCTGAAAGAGGTAGCTACTTTTAAAGAGGCCTCTACAATACTTAAACAGACATTTTTTATTAAAATCATGCCAAATGCTATTCTGAATGAGAGTAGAAATGCACCTGCTTTTATAGGATTCAGTTATGTTTTAATGTATGCCTCCTAGGAGTGGAGACAGTGTTGACAGGAAGAGGCCCCCATTTCCATAAAGCTCGGTCAGTTTGCATCTAGTGCTGTCCCTAAATTAAGTCTGGGGATCCATGGGTCTGCCAAGTGTTACTAGTGCTGAAAGTGGATAATACAAAAATTTAATCAAAATGCAAGTAATGAAATAAACCATCACAGTTGATAGCTTTATTTTTACAGAAGGAAATGGACATCAGCAGGGTCTTTCTGGATGATCTGTCTTTAAAGAAGCTAAGATCACTCACATCCCAAGGCAACAAGACAATGACAAAATCACATATGCAGTAAAACAAAAGGCATCTAGGTTAAAATTAATTTTCAGGTTAGTTAATATACTTGCCTAGTCCTCATTATCTTTATAAAAACTCACCATAACCACAAGACAGGCAATTCTACTGTTATTAAGTAAAATAAATGAGAATGAAACTACAATCAGTAATGAATCACATCACAGCACAAGTTTGGCAACTAACTTCCCTTCACCTTCCAAAACTGCATGCTTTCTTTCTCACTTGGAAGTCTCATTGTTGTCCCTGCTGTCTTTTTGGTTGGCTGCTTCATGTCTGCAGTCAACAACTCAAAGAAACAGCAAGCAACTAGCCCCCACTAATATGTTTAGCAAATGGTTTACAAATGGTAGAATGGTTCGTTTCTACTTTTCTGGCTACCAGTAATGATAGCTGGAGGACTACAGGGCTGTCATTCTCTAACAGCTCGCATTATGGAGTTGCTGATTTTGTATAAGCATCTGCTCTCTGAACCACTGAGCAGACACTTGTAAATGGACATTCTGCAACCTAGCACAAGTACAGTTTTACAAACTCAGGAGGATTTACTCCTGCATTCTGGCTATCCCAATGGGCCCCTGGAGCCACAGGCCCATGGTAGATACCCAGAATGCTCCTATTATAATCTGCCACTGCACTCATGCATAAAGCAGATAGAAGTTCAATGTTTTCTTGGAATGAGACAGAGAGAAACAAAAAAATGGTTTTGGTTTTAAATTATTGGGAATTCAAACTGGTTTGATTTCTAGTCAGGAAAACATTTCAACACTGGAGTGCTATGCTTTGTTGCTTAAAAAGATGTAAGAACTATTTAGAAAACTTTAAATGTTAATATGTTTATTTTGGTGAAACCAAACAAGTGATATGGTGCTAAAAATATATTGGCAGATACTGCACAGGGTTAATGCTCTGAGCTATAGTTCCTTTGGTACAGGTTCTGGGTCCACTGGAAGTACTTTGAACACTTTTCTATGTTTAAGTACTCTGTGACGAAAGGAGGTACTACCAGCACAGCTCACTGGAATTTTGTAAATAATGTCATTTGTCAATATCAAACTGATTTATACAAGATGCTTGCATTACAAATGTATTAACACCTTTTGTCATGTGTATATCAAACTGCTTTGTACTGATGTTTGTGGTGAAAAGATATTTGCAAAGTGCTTCTGTTTGAAATGTATCCACAGTGTGCCCTTTTGGAGAGATGTACAGGCACTATTGTAACTGTTTAAATGTATACGTTTTAATAGAAGAAACTGGAAGGTTAACCTCACTCCAGCAAACTTCTGCAATTAAATCACTTTATGGGCTAGGACATAAAATGCTATCTCACAGGTTTCAATGCAGACACGAAGTCTGAAATAGGAAGCTTTCAATATTTTCTTTGAGGTAAACTAATTAGTACTCTGGAAGTGTGGAGGTATGCAGATATTTTATGACATCCAGGACCTGCCACAGATCTGAGCAAAAGCGTGTGTGTGTGTATTTGTACAGGTAGGTGCCAAGTCCTGCCAGCGTCCAGCAATAGTGGTTTTGCATGGGAGCTAGAAGTCAGATGATTAGAAGTGATGTCATTCTGCAAGCTATCTCAGTAGTAGTATTTGAGAAGTCTCTTAGAGAGATAGAGCAGTCTGTATTCTGTCTTGGGCCTGACAACAAGGACCATTCACCACATCATCTGCCTTGCCCTATTAAGAGGGGGAATAGTGATTCTCTTAGATTCAGTCAAGAATATAGTTAACCTTAGTTTAGATATTATTTTTCTTCATTTGTCTGAGCCTGTCCTGCAATACTTTTTTAAATATTTCCTGTGATTCTGAACTCTGATGTTACTATGAACTGATACTTAGTACTGTCTTCTTCTTTTATTATTAAATATATTTAAACCTTTCATTGTGGCTGATCTTTGTAGAGATATTTGAGTTTTGAGAGTATTTGCATATTTCTTTGGTGACACTGTGTTGCCCACTCCTAATAACCTTGCTCTTGGTCAAACTACCATTTGTATTAATAGCAATTTCACTCAGTATATTGGGCACCCTTGTAAGGGCCTTAAAGTAGCTGGCACAGTAATAACTACATTACAGTCTAGGCAAGAGGGGACATAGCTAGTAAACCTATGCTAGACTTTCCCAGGTGTGTGTGTCTGTGTGTGTGTGTAGGGGGGGGGATCAAATCTCAGAGTGTGTGAGTCAGCTATGAAGCACTCTTTGGACAGAGAATGTGTTGGAGGACTTGGCTTGGAACCCTGGCTAAGGACTCAACTCTATAGCTGTGCCAGTGGGGAGTATTACAGGGGATCTGGAGAAGAGAGGAACCAGCCCTGGATTGATTGTGTTCCATATGTGCTCTTAAGGGAAATTGTGTTTGATGGTGCTTAATGCAGAGAGCTGCATCTGGAGATACTGTGTGTGTACCTGTTATCCTTCCAGTGAACATCGCTCACTGCTGCCAGTGGTGAGGACTGAAGCTCCTCGATTACTGGCCCAGAGGTAGAGGGTCGTCACATATTGGTTTTCAGTGGTGGGATATCCATGTCACATATTAGTTGGCAGTGGTGGGACATCCATGTCACACACTGGTTGGTTGTGGTAGGATATCCATGCCACATATTGGTGAACAGAGGTATGGATATTGAACTCCTGTATCCTGTAAGCAGTGGTCATGGAAGTTGTCTGTACTCTCAAGCATCCACATGGCAGACATTCAGATTTTCATATCACAATAGTTTTATTTTATTTTTTTGTTAGCTTAGTCAGGGAGAGCAGGCAAGAATATCATCAGGGGATTATGGCAAATTGACAAGGGGTGAGTTGGCTGAGGTGTGCCAAGCCAGAGGACTGGTACATGCCAACCTGATTAAAGGGAAAATGATTGCAGCCATAATCACAGCTGCATCACAGACCAGCAACCAGGAAGACAGCCAGCCTTAGCCTTGGGGATGTACAGTGCTCAGAAAAAGGACAGTTCACCTTTTCCTCGAGGACTTAAAAATCCATCTGGAGTTTAAAAGATTTGAACTGGAAGCTATATGTTTGGAATTAGAATCAGCAGAGACACCAGCAGGAGAAATAAATGGAATTAGAATCAGAAGAGAGACTGAGGCATTTGGAGGCTGAAGAAAATGAGAGGCAAAGGCAACATGACAGGTAGGTGGTGACTTCACCAAGGTCATGGAGGTAATGGGGATGAGAATAACCGAACCCCAGAAGCAAGAAAGGTCAGGAAATGTCTTCCACAATTTACAGGGAGTGATCATGTTGATAGTTTTATTCATATGCTTGAAAGGACATGTAAACAGTATAATGTTGACCAAGGGCTCTAGGTATGGTTCCTGACACCCTTACTCCATGGTAAAGCTGCAACTGCTGTTTCTAAATTATCTGATATTGATTGTTTAGACTATAACAAAGTAAAGTTTTAGAATGTTTTGAGTTAACACCTGAAGCTTATAGAACAAAGTTTTGTGAGCATAGATGCAAGGCAGATGAAAGTCTGTGTGATTATATTGCTAAGTTAAGCACTTATTTTCACAGATGGATGAGTGGGTGTCAGGCCACCACATTTGAAAAGCTGCCAGACCTTTTGGTGAGGGAACAAGCCCTTAGCCTAAGGACATGAGAATCTGGTTGGCAGATAGGGAATGCAACACTGCAGATGAGATAGGGAAAAAGGGGATCTCTACTTAGCAAGCAGGGCATCACTGCTCAGGAAAGGGATACTCAGTGCTGCACACGGGTATTAGGGAACCCACAGTGGGCAGCCTAAACTGCCCCAACAAAGTCCGCCAGCAACAGGGAAGCCACTAGTTCAAGTACACTGCCAGGATCAAGGGTTAAATGTTTTAAATGCAACCAGTGGCGCCATGTAGCATATATATGTCCCTGGAAGCAAGGTGGGGAACAAAAAGTAGGGGAGCCAGCAAGTGGGAATAACAGAATGCTAGTGGTAAGTTGTCTGGAGACAACAAGCGTACCAAACTACCACAAGAGGTTATATCCTATCTTAGTAGATGAGAACCAGGCCACTGCTAAAAAAGACACAGCCTCTGACCTAATCATTGTGAAGACTGCAAGGTTAAAGAGGAGCATTACTTGCTTGGGCAGTCTACTCCAGTCAGAGTTTTAGGAGGGACCCCATTCCAAATACATTTGGCTAGGGGTCACATTGACTGGGAGAGTGTAAAAGGAAGCAAGCAAGTAGGTGGTATTTGAGGATATCCCTGCAGATGTCCTGATAGGAAATGATTTAGATAATGCAATACCCTGTGTGCATGCAGTTACATGCAGTCAGGCATGTGGGTCTGGTAGCCTGGGGGACCCAGACAGACTGGACACTTGATGCCAGGACCGGTGAGGTGGCTACTTCAGGGAGGGAGTTAATCTGTAGCAGTGAGACTGAAGGTGAGCCACAGCTGCTAGTGGGTGCTGATGTTCCCTTGGAAAGAGTGACTGCAAGGGCAGAGGTGAGTAGTAGTAGTAGTATCCACACTAACAGTGACACACCACTGTAAGAGAATACCAGACTTCCTGTGGAAGTGAAGCTGGGAAGGGTTACAAAGGGAGAGTTGAGACAGGCTCATCTCTCAGACTCTACATTACAAGGCTTGAGGGAGGTAACTAGGGAGGTGCCTGATTCTCAAGGAAAAGGGTTTCTGTATACTGGGACAAAGGGTTACTCCAGAGAGAATTGACCCCTGAGGGAGGGCTAGAGGGTGAGAAAACACAGCAGTTGGTAGTGCCCTGTGCTTACTGTCTGACACTTCTAGTCATAGCTCATGACATTCCATTTTTAGGTCATATGGGCATAAAGCGTACCAAGAGACATATTATACAGAACTTTTATTGGCCTGAGATTGAAGAGACATTTCAGATTGTAGCTATGGATATTGTGGGGCCTCCGCGTACCCCAGGTTCCACAGGGAAGTAGTACATCCTAGTGGTAGCAGATTATGCTGCCAGATTCCCTGAAGAGGTACCCCTGTCCTCCATTGAGGCAGAAAAGGTGGCAAATGCTTTTCTAGAGATTTTCCTCAGGATAGGTTTCCCCAAGAGAAATACTGACTGACAGAGGTGCCAATTTCATGTCAGATCTGTTAGCTTGTCTGTGGATGCCCTGTGAGGTGAAGCACCTAAAGACCACCACTACTATCCCCTGACTAATGGTCTTGTGGAGAAGGTTAACCTCTACAATAAAGACCATGTTACAGGCATTTGCAGACCAGTTTAAGAGGGAGAGGGACAATACTTGACATATCTATTTGCTTACAGAGAGGTGCCCCAGGATTCCACAGGTTTCTCAGCTTTTGAGTTGCTGTATAGGCATAGGTTGAAGGGACCTCTAGATTTGATTTGCGATGACTGGGAGTGTGATCCCCAAAAGGAGTCTGTTGTGGCATATGTCCTAAACCTCAGGACAAAGCTCAGGGAACTCATGGGCTTGGCCCAGGAGAACTTGGCAGAAGCCCAACATAAGAAAAAGGTCTGGTATGACAGGAATTCTCGAGCAGGCAGTATGTTGTGGGGCAGCAGGTTATGTGTCATTCCTGTCAGATAAAATAAGCTGCAAGCAGCTTGGGAGGAACCCTTCAATGTGGTAAGGAAGGTCAGTGATGTTATCTACATGGTAGAACTGTTAGGCAGGAGGCAGGGGCACAGATTGTACCACATTAATATGATGAAACCTTATCATGACAGGGAGGCTCTTGTGCTTAGTATTCACAGCAGGAGGCAGGAGGAGTCTGAGGGGGATCTATGGCTACAGGGAGGCAGCCAGCAAAATCCAAAGTTACTATGGTGGAGCCTAGTGTTGCAGGCATATTATATGACAGTGCAACACTACTGGGGTCAGCAATGCCAAATCAGCTAGGATCTCAAGACAGGGTACGGGGTAAAGTATTCCCAGACAGGCTCATTCCTTTCAAGCAGCCTTTCTCAAGGGGCACTTGAAAAACTAGCTTGAGTCTTCAAAGGGGGGGAAAGGTGTGACAAATGAGGTACTGCCAGCACAGCTAGCTGAAATTTTGTAAATAATTAAATATCGTTTGTGAATATCAAACTGACAGACAGTAAGCTTGTGTTTTGTGTTACAAATGTATTAGAACTGTATTTCATGTGTATATCAAACTGCTTTGTACAGATGTTTGTGTTAAAAAGGTATTTGTAAACTGCTTGTGTTTGAAATGTATCCACAGTGTGCCCTGCTGGAGAGAACAGAAATGTACAGGCACTATTGCAACTGTTTATATGTATATGTTTTAACAGAGGAAACGGGAAGGTTAGCCTCAGTACAGCATGATTTGAGCCTGTTGATGCTGGTGTTTGATTTGGGTATGAAAAATATAAATTTGATGTAGATTTGGAGTGGTATGCTCTGAATTTAAAAAGAGGCGGTACTGAGGTCACTACTACTGATGGTTGAGAATTAGTGATGCAAAGGTTTGGATGTGTATAATGATGAACAAGCTGGGTAAGATTAAGGCCAGCAAAGAATTTAAAAATATCATTGTGTACAGGTCCCACATAGCTTATGTTAAAAGTTTACTAGATAATGTAGATTTTTTTCCCCTGAGGACATTTCCATTTTTTTTTTTTTTTGCATGTTTTAATGTTTGATAGGGAGGTTTATCCATGTTATTCTTAAGAGAACTTTGTTGTTGTTAGAGGTTGGAATTTACGTTAATAACCAGGTAGGACTTCTGTCTGAAGAGGAATTAGCTTGTTCTGTAATTTGCAGGTTTATCTGAGACCTACAAAGAAGACCCCCTCCCCCAATCCAGTTCTGTTTCCTGTTCTGGCATTCATCAAGCTATGACAACCAGACAAGTAGTTGAGTGTACTGAAGGGCCGACATTTCTGAAGCAAAATTCATTGATAACTAGAACATCAGTACCGGTCTGTGTAACACAGGCAGTGATTGTATCAAATGAGTACTTTGCAGATTAACTAGGGGAAAGGTTAGGCTTTGTATATTTAGTATAGAAATTAAAGTGTTTGGAAATTGTGGGCCTGGAACAGGCTCAGTATTTGCTTTTTGGAGGATGACAAAAATGATGGGTGTGAACTTGAAAAGGAATTTTGGCAAAGGGTAGGTAATCTTTTTCTAAAGAAATGAGGGCATGTAGCTGATTTGGGGATGATACATTGTGCAATGATGGTATAGCTGTGGTGAAGCAACATTGTTATTTCAGAAGTATTATCTTGTGGGTTGAGGTCTGTTAATGTATGACTGTGTGTGTGGTGTAGAGAGATGGATTTTGTTCAAAGGTGGTGTTAGCAGTTAAGGGATAGTGGGAAAGGTAATGTCCTTAACATTAGTAGGAGCATTTCTAATTGTAGGATGAAGCAATGAGAGCAGTTTAATGTGTGCTGAATCTGAAGCAAGCAGGATATATTATACATATCAATCTATGGTATTGTAAAACACAAGCAGAACAGTGTTAGCTGACTGTTGCATGGTAAGTGAACCAGTAGTTTTATACTTTAGTGAAAAGCAGAGTCATTGTTGGGTACATACTCATTTGAGATGATGGCTGTTAGAATGTGAAACATTCAGAGAGTGTGGGTTGTCAGGGAGGTTTGGTTTTGAAATGTGAGGATGGTTTCTATAAGGGCAGAGGTTGAGGGTGTTAACAGGAGGATATGGAACAGTGAAAATAAATGAGACGATACGGAGTGACTAGGGAATTGTGGGTAAATGTTGACTGAAGCAGAGCATACTACTCCTGCCAGTAGCAAACAATCAGACTGTGCCTGTACCAATGAGGTGGTCCCGGCGGAGGCACTGTTAACCAAGATAAGAGAAAGAAGATATACATAAAACAACTACTGTAACATGCACAGCCCTCTAAATATTACTTTTGTGACCTACAGTAGCTTTGAAACTGTGCAAAATGTTAGGGTGAGAAGGAAGATGTTGCAAATCTGTCCCCATTCTATTGTCATAGGCAAAAGTAAATCCATCTGCACATGGGATTTAAAAGGAAGGGTACAAAAAGAAATTATGAAATAAAAAGTGGAGCAGGACACAGCAAATACTCTACATTAAACTGTTACTTTCTAGCAACCACCATAATATATAAACACTAACTGCTTCATATGTCACAGAGGAGTCGGCATGGAAGGAGGTAGCAGACTCACTCTTAGCTCATCAAACTGATTAGCTGGTCAGGTTAGCTTAAATTAACTTGGCTAAGAATACAGCTTGACCACAAACCACCTAAGCAGTGCAGGGGAGTACCTTTAAATGTGTGGATAACCAATTGCAGAGAGAAGCAAACATGATATTAATTTACAAGGTCAAAGGAGAGGGATGGTATAACAAGCAATATAAAAGGATAAATAAACATTGTTCTAACGAACTAAGTACCTAAATTAATATAACTCATGAAATAAAATAACCAAAACCTAAGACTATGCTGCATTCTGGATGGGATAATGAAAAGTGGTGCTGATACAGTACTCCTCTTATTTGCCATGGTTTTGTAAAGGAAAGGATAGTCAGTGACTTTTTCATCATTATTATATCAGCCACTATAAATATATTGCATTTATATATCCTCCAGCTTACAAGTGTTCAGTCTTGATGAAAATGTATGCATTTACTTCTAAGATAACTAATTTGCACTTCAAGTACCATTTGATTTTTCTTTTTCGTTGTTTTAACAGACTTTTCGGCAACCAGCTGGGTGATGAAGGTATCAGTACACTAATGAGAGGATTAAGTCAGATCTTTGCAAATAAAAAACACTCCGACATTGAATCAGATGAAATTCTGCCACCAGTAAAGACAACTGAGGGTTTTACTACAAACGTCGTCAGCCTCTGTGAACTTGATATTGGTGGCAATGAGATAACAACTTACGGAATTAACAGTGTAGCCACTTTCCTTAAGATGAATCCACCTGTTCAACACCTGGGACTTGTGCAAAGCAATGCTGTTGATTTAAATGGTTGGAAGGAATTTTTTGAGAGCTTGAAGACCAATACAAACATTACTCGGTTACTCCTAGATGAAAGCAGTCTTGGAAATGAGGGTGCAAAACTCATTGCAGACATGTTAAAATATAATCAAAGTATTTGTGAAATAGACCTCGACTCCAACGGAATTGGGGATGAAGGTGCAATTGCAATAAAAGAAATCCTAAAATCAAACAGCAGATATTCACATGTGAAGCTGAGTATAGAAGGGAATAACGTTACAAGCCACATAGCAGATGAATTCAATAAAATGTTGGAACAGCCTAACCACAAACATAATTTGCAAACCAGTATTAGTAGAAAGCATTTAATAGCATGCTAGGCACTGTACAGAGCAACAGTTAATACAAACGGGACTTTGTTATAATTTATTTCTAAAAGGATAATATACAGAATCCATGCAGGAAGAATTCTGGTAGCTCCTAATGCATTCAAGTTTTATTTGTTTGATAAAATAAATGATAGATAAGTACATTATCTGCTCAGGGATTCGGATGAAATTACATTGTTATGCTCAAACTGCTACCAATCCACCAACTTTTTAACTTTACCATCGCTATTTGCCTTGTAGGAGACTACCTCCTGACTTTTAGGCAATGACTAGTAAATTAAAACTGTTTATTTTTTTTTCATTCACCAGTGATAAGTTCCATATGCAGGAAGATGAAGGTGGAGAAAGGGAGGTAAGAGATATAGACGGATGAAGGGAAGCAGGAGGATGGAGAAGAGGAAGTAAGAGGCCTAGGTAACTATGAAGGACATCGAGGCAGTAGTCATCACACAGTTACTGTACAGGGTACTCCTCTGAATACACAGTAAAAACCTGCATCACTGTTCCCAAGGAAAACCAACCCAAGAAAGCAACGTTTTGCAAGTCAAAATGATTGTCACTGCTATAGCAGCCTGCTACTGCATACACTTATCACCAGAAGATAAGCCCAGAACTGCAACTCTAATTACAAAATGTTACTCTCAGTGATGGGCATGCCTTCGTTGAAGGTTGGGCATCGAGCTGGCACCTAGGCACCTGTAAAAAAATCTACTGCCAATCATTAGCGGAATGGAGTTCCGCTGTGGCAACCCCTAACCGGGAAAAAGCCGAAAGAAGAACAACTCTCAGTGACACAGATAATGAAAGAAAAAGCAGTATAGCAGCAGGCAGGCACCATGCTGTTTCATTGCACTGTGTATGGATCTTCCCATAAGCTAAATACCTTTGAGTTAATAATGAGCACTTATCTTGTGGAAATAATTAAAAGCATTTGACGTGAATATAACAATGCAGACATTCTACGTTTACATCCTAAAAACTGAAGAGGACCGTAGTAGTGCACAATCATTTATTCAGAGCTGTTGTTATAGTTTACTATTTTATGAGAAAATTATACTTTGCCTTAGCTTAAAGTATTGTCACAAAACTAGGTGGTTATTGCTGGTTCACAAGTATATATAAATGCATTTTATATGATTGCAAAAGATTTGAAGTAACCATCACCTATGCAGTATGAAACATTATATGCAATGTTTCTTTTGAAGACAAATAAGGCTGTTGACCCCTAGTTTGGCGGTGCATAACTGTGTAAAATATGTGATCTAATCTAACTAGTCAAGTAAATTCCAGTTTTTACTGTGTATTTGTGAAGTCTGGTATACTATTGCCTCGCTGGTGGCAACACACATGAATGTTCAGCTTTTGAGTTCACCTGAAAAAATGCACAATTGATACATTCCCCACCTATTTTTGTTTGTAAGTTGCCAGCTTGCTAACTACTAGAGATATGCACTTTTATACAGGGAACAAATCTTCTAAAAAGCTATTATTTTAATCTCAGTTTCACTGTTTAGTAAGCTGTGATCATTTCCAAATAAATCAAAGTTGCGTGCTAACATAATTATGTTAACTAATGAACATCTGTTCTATCAACTGTTAGTACACCCGATGGATACTGCTCTTATAACATGCTAGATCTCATTTAATTGTGCTCTGCATTCTTTTTTTAATCCTCTCATGTAATACTTTTATGTTGATCTCCAATTGTTTTTTCTCTTACATTCAGTTGTATCCATTATTACTGATAATCTGTAATTGCATTCACTGTTGAGATTTCCCCGGGGGTTTCCACTGAAAAGGGGGCTCTCCGCTTTACCCCAATGAAGCTGCTATTAATTGACATACACAGACATATTTATATTTATATATATATATATATATATATATATATATATATATATATATCAAAAAGATGAAGGAATTATGTACAGAAATATGGATACAGCATTGCCGCTTCAGTTTACCAAAACTTCAGCACTGAACTCCCCACCCCATTCTGTTTCTCAGTTCTTAGTTGCATTAATTTTACAACTTTACAGATAAGCCATATTATTGCAGTTTGCACCTTCAACTATTCCATATCTAGTAGAACTTATTAAAATTATGTGGTTTGGCTAGAAATTATATTATTCTGTAACTTCAGGTAGTGGGTGGAGTTTAATTGACTGTAACTAATTCAAACTTGACTGTAACTAATTCAAACAAGACTATCTGAACCAGTACAAAATTCAGAATATAAATAAGCAGCATAGGGGGTTCTGGACACTGCCATAAATTAAAAACAGTTTTGTGTTTTTTGTATTTCCCTTGACTATTACAGCACCATTTGGGTAAGAAAGATTTTCGTCTCTCTCTCTCTCTCTTGTATTAAAACATGCAAACTTAGACTTCAATTCTGTGTTCACTTATTTAATGGTATAGGTCTTGGTTATCAAGTACAAACTCACTAAACTCCATTTTTTTAGTTTGCCCCTTATCTAAAAATGGTGTAAACACGTAGGAGGTCCGCAAAAACCCTGTGATGAGCCATTTTTGTGAGGGATCTCTAGGAGGCAAGCTTGGTGAAACTGGATCTCAGCAAGTTTGCCCCTGACATTAAGGATCCGATCCTGTATTTATAAAAAGATATATATATATATATATATATATATATATATATATATATATATATGCACACACACACAATACATATAAAATATATTGCTCTCATGACATGCTCCTATTGCGAAAAGTCAAGTTGCACACAATATATTTTAGTTTACACACCCCAGTCATAGGTTCTAGTCTGGTAATTTCAGTTTAAAGTGCAAGTACACTTCTTTTTAAAAGCGTTTTAAGAGGAGGTTCTCCTTTAAACTTTACTCATGGATAAGCCCATCACACCTTCTGTGCCATTCTGCCTAGGTTAAATCATAGGACTTCACCACACATAATACTGTACATGTTGATATACAGCTGTGTAAAATCTGCTTGTGCCTTGCTTAGACTCACCACCTGCTGTCCTTGTGAAAAATGAGCACCAGGACAAACTAATCCAAAAACTCTACACGAGGTATTTGCAGAACAGATAACCAACAGGTTTTAAAAGTAAAAACAAATCTGACCCAGTTTCAGTTCCTAAGCTTCATTTGGTTCAAATCCCAGTGACAGGTAACAATTCCAGATAAAGAATGAATAGTTAAATACTGTGTTATCAATTTAAATAGGCTTTTATTTTGGATGAGTGCTTTCATCAATTCACTTCACCAAATCTATTTAAATGTTTTAAATGCATCTATAGTTAAACCATAGCAGAAGGAGGCTTGAGGACAGATGATACAGCCAGTCCGTGTTTGTAAGGTTAGACACTGATAGGTGGGAAAAAACACAGTGCCATGACCAATGAAACAATGTTGTTCCACACTGCATGATACTCTAACTACCTGAGATATTCTAAACATTCATGCAAAGCCCAGGTTTTTACAACTCCAGTCCTGTCATTCCAGTGTTAAGTACTGCATCATATGCATATTCCTCTGAAAGGCATTTTTATTTTATTTTATTTTTTTTGCAGATCCATAGATTTTACATGGGTTGGGTTGACTTTTGCTGGTGTGTGTCTGTCTCTCCCATGCTCTCCACTACCTGATAGCACAGTTAGTCATCATCAACCGAAGTGATTAAACCCTCTGTGCTGGGGTCACTAGCAAGATACAGAAGGAGATTGAGCCTGCCGGTGACCCCCTGTGCTGGGGTCACCGGCAGGATAGAGGAGGAGATTGATCCAGGGAGTTGTTACTGACACATGGGATGGCTTGACATAGTGCTAGAAACCACAACTTCCTTGTCTGGCAACTTTTATAAGGCAACTGTGAGCTATTAGGCATAGATCTTCCCTTAGTGGTGTCCTCAACCCTCCACAAAGTGGCAGTGTCCCTCAACCCTCCACAAAGTGGCAGTGTCCCTTCATGGCCTGCCAATTCACCTAGCTCAGCTGCCATTCTTGGTACCAGTTTTGACCAAAGCTCAGGGCCACAACAACTGCCTGCCTTACATTTTCATTACCACTCCTGTCATATAGATGTGAAAAGGTATAGCCTCACAGTAAATTTCCCCCATCAGTTCCTATAGACACTAGGGCTGCATAACAAGCCCAATGGGTCATTGTCAGGATTTCACCTACTACACCAATGTAGCTGACTTGCTCTGCAAGACTTGCAGACTTTGCCGCATACTGTTGGGTCACTGAGTGTTGCTAAATAAAGGCTCTGTGCAGTATCAGTCCCTGGCAAGCTACACATTGTGCAGAGAATAAAATTCTGAAAAAATGCATGCTAATGACGTGCGGCATAAGAGAGCTAAACACTGTGGCCAATGTGTCATATTGTAATATTCTGACACTTACATATATGAGATTATTGCCTCTACATAAGGAGACAGAGTAATTGTCTGATACCAAATATGTCCATTAATCAATTCCAGAACAGAATACATTTAACTTTTCTCATACCCTTAATGTGGCATAATATGCACTTGTATTTCACATGCATATAGAAGTTTATGTAACACATGTATGAATGCACTGTATTTTTTGCGTATCTTCGCTTGCATTTTGTATACATTTTTTCTTTTCTCAATGCACTCTGACTGGATCTTTTACCAGTCTTACCGTTATGTTCTGAATTTTGCTGTGTACTTATTTTGTATATAATACTGTTAACTGACAGACCATGATGCATTTTCTTCTCTTTAAGCTTGGGTCATGGCTGAAAAGGGTCAATATACCAGTCAACTTGCTGATGAAAAAATAGTAAATTACAAATAAATATGAAATCTGCTAGACTATTTTACTTTTTTAGGTCTGCGCTGTACGTGTACATTATTATTGTGCATCTGTCATGGGATCATGTTGAGGAAAGTACAGTTGTGTACCTACCATAAATGTAGATGTTCGTGTGAATTCACTGTTGCAGTCATTACACTTGGGTTATCCTGCTGGCAGGCTACCTACAGTCGGCCTGAATTCCAAAGTCCTGGTACGGCGTCGGTTGCTGTCGCCTCTTCCCTGACATCAGTGCACCAGGGGTATAAAAGACGCAGCCGACGCCATTTTCTTCAGTTTTTCTTACCCCAGATGTCAGGTGCCCCCAAAAGGGTAGGCTGTAAAAATTATGATCATAAAAAAGCATGCACATAACCTTCATCTACAAGCAAATAAATCACATAGGTTGTATAGAATAGAGAAGTACAGATAAGTACCAGCAAAGAAAAAAGGGGGGATGGTGGGAGGGTAACCTGGACAGCAACAGTGAATACACTCGAACATCTACATTTATGGTAGGTACACAACTGTACTATGTTCATCGTGTTTCACTGTTGCAGTCATTACATTTGGGTTGAATCCCAAAGCTGAGGTTGGGTGGCTGGGCCTAAATAGAGTTTGGAGTGGCAAAGCCTGCTCTGGATTTAGAGTAGAGAGGCAAATGGTAGTG
The DNA here is from genome assembly GCF_019279795.1 of Protopterus annectens. Taxonomy (NCBI): domain Eukaryota; kingdom Metazoa; phylum Chordata; order Ceratodontiformes; family Protopteridae; genus Protopterus; species Protopterus annectens. The sequence goes on along the minus strand of NC_056750.1, from coordinate 310,033,557 downwards.
CTTTGTAAAAGTGTGCACTGAAGTCCAGGTTGCAGCCTCCAAAATGTCCTTGGCTGGAACTCCTCTGATGAAGGCTGCTGAAGTGGCTGCTGCTCTGGTAGAATGTGGCCTAAATGCCCTTGGGCACTGATTTGCCATGTTATGAATAGCAGAAACAAATGCAGTGGCCTATCCATTTTGAAATAGTCTGCTTTGAAATGGCTTTTTCTTGCGAACCTGCAGCATATGCCACTAAGAGTTGCTCCGTCTTTCTGAAGGCTTTAGTTTTGTCCAAGTAAAAGCATAGCTGTCTGTGTATGTCCAAAGAATGCAGAAGTCTCTCCCCCTTATTCTGTGGGTTTGTATAAAAGGTAGGCAAATGTATGGTTTGGTTAAGAGCCACACCCGACACTACCTTAGGCATAAATGTCAGGTTTGTCCTTAGAGAAACCCTGTCCTGATGGAAGATAATAAAAGGTTCCACAGCCATTAGTGCCTGTAACTCTGAGACTCTTCTTGCTGAAGTTATTGCTAGCAGAAGAGTGGTTTTCCATGACAAGTATTTTATCTCTGCTGTATTGGCTGGCTCAAAAGGAGGCAGTGTGAGTTTTTCCAAGATAAAACTGAGGTCCCATGCAGGTATTGGAGCTATCCTTGGAGGTCTTATGTTTCTGCCCCCTCTGAGAAACTGTCTTAGCAGTGGATGAGAAAAAAATAAGTGGGTCCGTATTGTAATGAGCTGAAATGGCAGAGGCATGGATCTTAATTGATGAAAAGGATAGGCCTTTGTCCAGCATCTCTCAGTTAGGTATTGCAAAATCTGAGGAATATTTGGTACAAGCGAGTCAATTCCCTGCACTTGGTTCCAAGCACAGAATCTCTTCCATTTTTCTGCATAAGATTTTCTGGTGCTGGGCCTCCTGGCCTCCAAAATAACATCCATAACTGCTTTAGAGAGAGGCATGTTCTGAATGATTACATTATCCGCCATACGGCCAAATTTAGGGTTCTGAGTTGGCTGTGCAGGATCCGATTGTTCTGTTGGGTCAGCAAATGAGGTATTAGAGGCAATGTCCAGGCTGGGCCTTGAGACAAGCTCTTTAGGATTGGATACCAGTGCTGGCATGGCCAGTCTGGGGCAATCAGTATAATTTTTGGCTTCTCTTGTCTGACCTTTAGGAGTACCTTGGAGAGGAGAGGCAGAGGAGGGAAGGCATATACTGTAAGGGCTTTCCAGCTGAATGAAAGGGCGTCAACTTTCCATGCTTGCTTGTGATAAGTCCGAGTGCAGAATCTCTGTAGCTGGCAGTTGTGAGGGGAGGCAAATTGATCTATGTCTGGGCATCCCCATTTCCCTGTTATCATGTTGAAGATTTGTGGATCTAGTTTCCACTCGTGAGGATCCATGAGGTTTCTGCTTAGTTCGTCTGCCAAAGTATTTGTCTTTCCTGGCAGGAATTGTGCTTGCAGATGTACTTGATAAGTCAATGCTGTGTTCCACAAAGTCATGGCTTGTCTGCAGACGGGGTAGGAATGTGTGCCCCCTTGCTTGTTTATGTACCACATGACTGTAGTATTGTCCGTCTTTATCAGCAGTTTTCCTGGACGAAGTAGGTCCTTGAAGGCTGTCAGGACATTTTGTACAGCTAGCATCTCTTTTTGATTGATATGAAGATGCATTTGGTTTGTGGGCCATGTGCCCTGAATACATTTTCCTGCCATGTGCGCCCCCCAGGCATAATCTGATGCATCTGTTGTTAGTGTCTGCCTGGCAGTGGGTAAGGTGAATGGCTGTCCCTTGCTCTGGTGACAGGCCTGTGCCCATCATTGAAATTCCTGTTGCAGGCAGGGAATGAGAGTAATTATGGTTTCCAGGCTATGGCAATGTTGAGTCCAAACACTTTTTAGATACCATTGTAGTTTCCTCATATGCAGTCTTGCATATGGAATTAGTAGAATGCAGGATGCCATGTAGTCCAGAGCCTGCAGAATTTTTCTTGCAGATAACTGGGTCTTTGTTGCCATGTTTTTGAAGTAAGAAGTCAGATGCTTTTGTTTGTCTGGCGTGAGATAAGCCATCTGGGCAGTTGTATTTAAGCTTGCACCCAGGAATATTATCTCTTGAGAGGGTACTAGTTTTGATTTATTTTCGTTTACTGTGTACCCTAGGCAAATTAGTAATCTTTTTTACAAACACCAGATGCTGTAGTAGAATATCTTTGGTCTTTGCTTGAATAAGGCAGTCGTCCAAGTAGGGATATTTTTGAATTCCTCTTTGTCTGCAAAATGCAATTACTGGCACCAGGCATTTTGTGAAGACCCTGGGCGCAGCAGATAAGCCAAAGGGCAGTGCAGAGAATTGGTAGTGCATTGAGCCAGCTATGAATCTGAGGTATCTTCTGCAAGATTGTCTGATTGGGACATGCAGGTATGCCTCTTTGAGGTCCAAAGTTACAAGCCAAGCCTTCTTGTCCAGCATGGGCAGAAGCTGCTGCAGAGTCAACATTCTGAATTTTGGGACGTCCAGAAAAGTATTTAGAATAGACAGATCCAGAATTGGTCTCCAGGCTTTGTCCTTTCTTGGTACTAAGAAAAATCTTGAGTAAAATCCTTGTCCCTGCTGTTGATGTGGCACTGGCTGAATAGCCCCCATGTCCATGAGGGATGAAACTTGTTTTTGTGCCTCTGCCCATTGATTGTGTGGCAGGTCTGGCATACCTTTTGCCTTTGGAAGGGTGTGAAAGTGGAACCTGTAGCCCTGAAGGACTATATTTAAGACCCATTTGTCCTGGATGATCTTGTGGCAGTTTTGTGAAAAAAGTGCTAGCTTTCCCCCTAAGGGTGCTGCCAAAAAATAAGTGCTTGGCATTGCAGAGGGAAGTCACTGGGACTGTTTTCTATAAGGCTGTGATTTGTCTTCTCCGCTTTTGGAGGTAGAAGCACCCCATTGTTTGTGCCTGTATGAACCCTGGGGCTGTTGCCTGCCTCTAGGGCATCTGAATCTGCCTCTTTGTGGTCTGTCTGACACTGGAAAGAACCAATTCTTAGAGGGACAGTTTCTGCTAAATCTGGGTGGCTGTACCTGTAAGAAATCATTTACTGTCTGCATAGATTTAGCTTTATCCTCCATTTTCTTCAACACCTCTTCTGCCTTAACACCAAACAAAGTATCATGCTGTAATGGAGCATCCAATAATTTTGCTTTAACATGATCAGGCAAATTCTGTTCCTTTAACCAAGCATGCCTTCTAATAACAGAACCTGTAACAGCGGCCCTGCATGAAGCCTCCAGTGAATCATAGCCACATTGCAAAGTATGTTTTCCCACTTGTTCAGCTGCATGCAGTAAATCCTGCAAATCTTTGTTCTCAGAACATTCAGAATTTGCCAACATTTTTTGTTTTAACAAAGACATTAAGTATTGTTGATATTTGAGCATATGAAATTGACAATTTAAAGCCAAGGTAGCAGAAGTGTAAACTTTTTTCTCCCATCTGTCCAAAGCCCTAGAATCTCTATCTGAGGGGACAGGGTTTTTAGCAGAAGCAGCCTTGACCCCTTCGGGACCCTGTGAGATAGTTTCTGGGTCAGCAGCAGGGTTTTTGTAAAGAAATTTATGGGAGTCTGAAACCCTGTAGTGTCTGTCCGGCTTAATAGGAGCAGGAGGTAAAGAGTCTGGAGACAGGCCGGACTCTGAAAATACATCTAGTATGTTTAGAACAGGGGAATTGCAAGAAGTCTGTGCTGAGGAAGTAAAAGAAAGACTCTAAGTTTTTTCTTAGAATCGGAATAATCTTGGCTCTCCCAGTGAAAATGCTCCCGCATGGTATACCAGGTTTCCCCAAATGAATAGTCCTCAGGAGGAGAAGCAGAAGGAATAGAATCTTCAGCATCAGAATCCTCATAGGGAGGAACAGAATATCCCTGTTCAGAAGAGGAATCAGAGGAAATGGAAACCTGATCAGAGGAATCATATTCAGTGTCTTGCCTAGGCCTCTTATCAGGAGGGGGATGGGAACCCCTGATCAAAGTAATTAGGTCTTCGGTCATTTTGAGCATTTGTTTCTTGGGCATAGAATGCTGTACTGGTTTCCTTGTCTTTAAAACTGTTTTAGACTTTGTAGGCTTTATATAAAGTTGTGTAGGTCTCAAGACACCCTCGGAAGCCGATGCCTGCTCAGCGGCTCTAGACCCATCTGAGGGATTAATTTCCGAAGAGCCAATACCTTGAGTATCCAGAGGCCTAGCTGTCTCCATGTGGGAGTCGGAGGTGGCCTGTGGCTTTGAGGTAGCAGGAGTCAGGGGCTGCGAAAGTGCCTCACTGAGCACCAGCGAACCAGCGACTGGCCTAGAAGAGGCTTCATCAGTTTTGGACCTCGGATGCTTGTCCTTATCCTTGGGTTTTTTATGAATTCCGGTCATCGGTTGTTCCGATGGCATTATATAGTTAAACCTTCTGCCAAAATAATGAAAAGCAAAATCGTACCAACGCTTAACAGTGCGTTCGTTAAATCTAGTACAAAACCGGCAACTAGCAACGTCGTGGTCAGGGCCTAGGCAAGGAATACAGTAAGAATGAAAATCCTTATGAGGTATTTGCTTCCCACAAGAAATACAATTGTTAACTTTTCCTGACATCGGTCTGGAGCAAGAAAAAAGTTTCCCCAATGGGGTACGTAGCTTTATTGAAGACTTCGGATCTGAAATTCGATTTCGAAAATCTCAGGAGTCGGCCGATCGGCACTTGTGAACTGCTTTTGCTTCGGGCACTGCACGGCAAGAAAGACTGAAGAAAATGGCGTCAGCTGCATTTTTTATACCCCTGGCGCACTGACGTCAGGGAAGAGGCAACAGCAACCGACGATGAACCAGGACTTTGGAATTCAGGCCGACTGTCGGTAGTCTGCCAGCAGGATAACCCAAGTGTAATGACTGCAAGAGTGAAACACGATGAACATCACTTGGGAACTACAATCTGTAAATTGTGACACTGCCTAAATTTCTGATGCTTATTTTGGAAACTGTTTAATGCAGGCTGCAATCCTTCTACTGTAGTGCTTGTTATGGGAACCTTCTGTGAGTAATAATTTATGTTTATCCATGTGTGTGTGTGTCGAATAGCACTGAAAGCTGTTTGCCATCCACAACTGTTCATAACAGTATGCTGCAAACCAGTACCATATGCAAGTATTATGGTCCCCTTCAGTTGTACAAATGTTCCAGTGATCTTAAAATGTTGCAACATTGAACCCTGAACATCAAATTTGCAGATCAAACAAATGTAGTCAAAAAGAAATGCCAGCATTTGTATGTGGGAGATCATACAACAGAAGAAGAAGGGATTTGCCCTTTCCTCTTTGTGTGATCTCAGAGTCAGCTTACATGTTCTGATGATCCATGTTGTAAGCTCAATGCTTTGTTGCTTGAATGTGTATCTGTTCAATTAAATGAACTAGACACACACATGCACGTGTGTGTGTGCATATGCACATGAATATATAACCACAAAGTAACTGGATAAAAATTGTCTCGTCAGTGTAACAATTTGTATAGCACACTTGAACAGTGCTTGTTACATTGCCCCTTTAATTACCATGAAAACTTTCTAGAAGTACAGTATAAGATCTTTTGGAATACTATGCAATGTTTTAAAACCTTATTTTGAAGGAATATAAAACACACTATTCCTTTAACTACAGCCTTCCACACAATGAAAAAAAAAATCACACGTTAACAAATTTTATTTACATGATATAACTTAAGGACACATCCCTTATAAACAGCATTAAAATATACATTTAATTAATAAAATTGCATCTCCGAGTATTTAAGACTTGTTTTGTTGTTTTAAATCTTAAAAGCAATCTGCTTCACCTCCTTCTCACCAAATCATATTTATCTTCTAACACTCGGACACCAGCTTGACCTGCATCATTCTACTTATTTTTGAACTGCTGGGATGTGTATTTTGTTCAACATAATGTGCAGCCATAGAATTCTCTTCATACTTCGTCAGAATTGCCCATGTGTGTGCTATTATTATTGTCATCAACGTTCTTATTGGCATCATAGTAAATCTATCAGGACAAGTTCAAGATGAGCCACTTACCTCAAATTAACACCTTTTTCTCTGTGTTAATCTATCCTCCACATTCACACATTTCTCCCATCTTGACTATTACTTGTTTTAAGAGCTTTTAAAGTTGGAACAAATGACTTTGCACCAAAAATCTAAAATGTTTTTCTTTCTTTCAAAACCCTATTTTTGACTTGTCTGTGATTTTCTGTCCTGTTTCAGTACTTCATTTAATAAAATGTGCTGATTTCAATGGTCAGCAGTGAGCACTTTGTCACAAAAGTAATATATTTTTGCCATACTTTCCTTTATCTCCCATTCCTTTTACGAACTGAGTGGTGGCTGTTATAATTTACTTCTTTTTTCACAATAATCAGCACTTTGCTGCAGTATTATTCTAAAATATCTCTTCACCGAAATTGTGTTCTTTCTGTTACTGCTTACTCATTTAGTTGAGTCCCACTCTTTGTGACCTCCTAGACATAGCACTCCAGACCTTTTTGCCAAGAGAAGTTACTTTCTAAGTGTTTCACCATCTTGTTTTCATGCTGTGCATTACTTTCAACATTAGTAGAGTTTTTTTTTTTTTTTATCGTCTCCAACTCCCCCTTAAGAACAAAAAGAGAAGTGACAACTGATTCAGCACAGAAAATACGTATCGGCTGATTCATTTTTTTCCTCATTTAAGATATTACTCCCGTTCGATTCTCGGCGTGGCTTGGGAGTGCTTTCTGTGTGGAGTCTGCAAGTCATCCCCGCGGCTGGGTAGCATTCAAAAGACATGCGTGTGTAAATGGGCGTGCCTTCGTTGAAGGTCGGGCATCGAGCTGGCACCTCATCGTTTCGTAAAAAAAAAATCTACTGCCAATCATTAGCGGACCGGAGTTCTGCTGTGGCGACCCCTTACCGGGAAAAAGCCGAAAAAGACAAACAAACCTTCTCTTCTTGCAACACTAATTCTGTTTACAAGCATCTTATTTTTTTAACTTTTCCAGGTTGTTCCACATTACCCTTTTTATTACTGTTATTGCTAAAAAGTTCTTGGACGAATGCCTCATTGCACCACAGTACACTTGTATATCATCATTCAAAATGAAAATAAAATTTTTCTTCAGTATATAAATATTGCAATCCAAACATCATATTTTCAGATTATTTTGTAAATTCACAAGTGGAAGAATTAAATATACACTTTTTTTTTTTTTTTGTTACAGACATAATGAACTTTTATTTTTTTCTCTCTGAATCAGTTTTGAAAATTAAACCTCCCTCCTGGCTACCCTATGTGACATTTGTCCTCTCTAGGACAGAGATAGACTTCCATCCCAGTTTTGTCCTCATGATATGATCTAAGTGCTGACAGTGGCAATCTCATCTGAGCTCATGTACCAGGGCTGCAGTCTCCACGTTAGTACCTGTGAAGTAGTATAGCAGTCTCATTACTCACATGCTTTGTTTTTTAGGTATAGTATGCTGTTTATGCAGATCTGTATCAAAATATCGACAGGTCCAGTTTTTGAGACCATATGGTTCACAATTCGTGGTGCAGTGGTTAGCGTTGTCGCCTGACAGCAAGAGGTTCTCCTTTCGATTCTCGGCTGGAGCGCCTTCTGTGTGGAGTCTGCATGTCCTCCCCATGGTCGAGTGATGTTAAGGACATGCAGGTAGGTGCGAGCGTGAATGGGTGTGCCTTCGTTGAAGCTTGGGCGTCGGGCTGGCAACGTGGCACTGTAAAAATCCACTGCCAATCATGAGAGGACCGGAGTTCCGCTGTGGCGACCCCTAACTGGGAAAAGATGAAAGCCTTTTATGGTTCACAATTCAGCCATCGAAAGCAACATAAACGAAAACAACACAAACAATGCTTTTGTATAGGGGCAAGCCCCCCTGTTAATTATATATAACAACTCCGAGATCACACTACAGTGGGGAAAAAGGCAAATTCCCCTATCCCTACTGTACTGCAATCTCAGTCAGAGTGATTTCACGGACTGAGTTGTCGACCATATTGGTTTCAACAATTTGGGTACTTGTTTTGACATGCACTCATTTAGCCAACTGCAGTTATCACAGTCCTCCATTATGGACCAATCAAGGCTTCTTTCCATGTGGCTGGTAAGCTGACTTATAGCCTTCTATTTCTATCACACCATGTTAGCACTTCTAACATCAGAACCACTTAAACCCAGGAGCATTTGGGGCAAAGCAAGATCTTTACCACTGCTAAGTGACAGAATGAGCTCTGCCAGAATGATTTAATAAAGTAAAATAATGAGTTACTAAAACAGAGCATTTGTAATTTAACAAAAAAACTCCTTGGGAGTCCAGTGAATTGTTGCATAATATTTAACCCTCAGATTTCTTAACTATGTTTTTACCCATTCATTCCTCATGGCTATACAACCTTTACACCCCCCACCCAATCACCTTCTGGGAATATTTCCTCTTTCCAGGAGTTCCATTGGCGCTGTGTTCTCAAACATGAAGTAAAGGATGAATGCGCTTAACCAGCTGATTGTGGATTACAATACATTTGATCATGTCTAACAGCCCAGCATCAACATCATGGTGTTTGGTGTTACCTTTTGACATTTCTAATTTTTGTTGACAGCATGGTGTGGGGGTGACAACTGAATGGGGGCAGGCTCTTAGCTGTGGCAGTTCAGATTTGTGTGTGTGAATACAGAATTTTCCAGTAAAAAGTGTATTTTAGTAATCCTTGCACCATGCATGCTTTCACAGTTTCCTGTGCTATGCAGCTGTAATGACAGGCTTCCTACATGTCCCTCTTGCATTAAGGTTGCAAACTAACTACCCTCTACCCCTGAATGGAGAAGCAGGCTTCAATCACTCAGTCACATACTTCCGTAGTACTCTTATTGGCTCCCCCCTCAATCAGAGCTGCTAATGAAATCCAGGACAGCTAGGGTACAACCAGAGCTTAAAGCCCTGCACCAGAGATAGCTGCAGCTGCAAATAATTGGTTATATACAAGTTGAAGCAAATGTATTCCTTCTGTTCATTTAATGATTCACACCACTTTTCAAATTTCTTTGCAATTACCAAGTTAACTCTTTCAACACTATAGACATGTTAATTTTTACTTCCACTCTTTGGAGGAAATGACCTCGTGAGATGGGTGGGGCAGGGGATCTAATAAACTTATGGATTATAAGCATCATGCAAAAAGTGGCATTCCTTGGCTTTCAGCTTTAGCTACTCTGCCTCCATACTTCAAACCCATCTCTCCATCATGACCTCTATTTTTAAACTCTTTTTCAAGCATAAACCATTTTCTCTTACATAATCGGTTGCTGGGCTTTTTTATTTTATATGTATATTATACCCCCACTGCCTGATATCAGCCCTCCCATGATCCAGCTATCACATGCATGTCTCTAAGCCATCATCAAGGTAGTCAGCATCAAGGTAGCCATCTGTGCATTTTTCCTGTGGCTAAGTCCCTTCTGCTACCCCCATTGACAGATATGTGAGCACATCTGTGCAAGTCTCAGCTCTGTCTTCACTGTCCTTCATGTACTCCCACACTCTGTCATTTGGCCTATCAGCTGCACCCTACCCTCTTGCTTCAGTTTAGCAGTCATGGCTGCAGCAGATCAGATGGAGAGCTGGTACTCTCTCCCACTCTCCCTAACAGGGTTGTTCCAGCTCTCAAACCACTTATCCAACCTGGGATGTCTGAGTTATAGAATTATTTGTCCATCTATGCCATGATGTTGACCCACTGGATTCATTCTTTATTTTATATAATTTATCTGCTTGTAACATATACTGATACATATTTATCTATGTATGCCCTTTATTTTAGTTGATTCCACCAAAGCTTCCCATTGCTGTTCACCTTTATGCTCATGGGGCACAATTTTCTGAATAAATATTCTCCAGTTTCATTGCAATGTGCACTTTGTATTATGTTCACAAATGCATCCTATACATAAAGGCTAAAAACAAAAACAGTATGAGTATTTCATATTGCTATCTGATCAATATGTCCTTCTCCTGATAGCAACATCAAACCGCTTTCATTCATTTCAGCAAGTAAAATAATTTCAAGTCATCCGTTTTAAATTTAACTTATTACTGTGAACACCATTTCTGCTTCTCATTTCGTAGTATTAGCATCCACCAGAAATAATTCAGTCACCCGTTCTACAGTTAATTCATTATTCTAAAAGTGACTTCACTTATCAGTTTACAGCACCTTTAATAGCATTTCATTACAAAAAATTTACTAATTTAAAGGATTCTTTCAATATTAATTACATCAGCTAACATTTTTAATTACAGAAAAATAATAGTATTTAGAAGTACATTTGCTTTAAGTGGTAACAAATGTGAATAAAAGAGAATATAAACAAAGGTTGGAATTGTATGACTTTTCTCTCCCCTAGGAAACTATGACTGAACTGTAAGGGCATTTTATACTTCTCTAAAATAAAGGCAAAGAAGAACTCGCTGCATAAGTAGGGTGCAACCGATTCTTTCAAGTCTCAGGCACAATGACAGTTTCATGGGTACACAATATGTCCCAGGGTACAAACCATGCATGTTACTCACTAAATATGCACATTGAAAGTTGCAGCTAAAATGATCTGCAGCAGAAAACACTTAAGTAATCATAAAGTTCCCCTATTGATTTTTTCCCTGAGGATTAGAGATTGCTTCATGCCAGTTTTCATTGTTCTCTGGCATGCAGTCATTATTGTAGCTGAAAATTAATTATGCACTCCAGGGATCGTGCTTATTATATTGTAACAGAAAGTTTATCTTTTGTTTTACATTTGGTACCAGGCTCCTTGCTATATTTTGTGTTTTTCTCATTAGTAATTGTATGGCATCAATGTAATGACTGGCATTTTTTCATACATCTAATAGTCAGATATTCAAAATGATGCTGTGTTATATGCTCATTTTGCCACTCTTTTATATACAGTGGATATAAAAAGTGTACATACGCCTGTTTTTGTGATATAATAAAATGAGACCACAACAAATCATTTCAAAACTTTTCCCACCTTTAATGTGACCTATAATCTGTACAATTCAATTGAAAAACAAACAAATCGGTTAGGGGAAAAAAATAAAAAACGTACAATAAGCTGGTTGTATAAGTGTGCACACCCTTAAACTAATACTTTGTTGAAGCACTGTTGGATTTAATTACAGCATTCAGTCTTCTTGGGTAGGAGTCTATCAGTGTGGCACATCTTGACTTGACAATATTTGCCCACTCTTCCTTGCAAAAGCGCTCCAAATCTGTCAGATTGAAAGGGCGTCTCTTGTGCACACCCCTCTTCAGGTCACCTCACAGATTTTCTATTGGATTTAGGTTTGAGCTGTAACTGGGTCATTCCAAAGCTTTAATTTTCTTCTGGCGAAGCCATTCTTTTGTTGATTTGTAAGTATGCTTGTGGTTATGGTCGTGTTGCAAGGTGAAACTCCTCTTCATCTTTCTAGCAGACACCTGAAGGTTTTGGGCCAAAAGTGACTGGTATTTGTAACTGTTCATAATTTCCCCCACCTTGACTAATGCCCCAGTTCCAGCTGAAGAAAAGCAATCCCAAAGCATGATACTGCCACCACCATGCCTCATTGTGGGGATGGTGTTCTTTTGGTGATGTGAAGTGCTGTTTTTACACCAAACATACCTTTTGGAATTGTGGCCAAAAAGTTCAGCCTTGGTCTCATCAAACTATAACACATTTTCCACCATGCTTTTGAGAGACGATGTATTGTTTTGCATATTTTAGCCGGGCCTGGATGTTTGTATGCGTAAGAAAAGGCTTCAGTCTTGCAACCCTATGCCATAGACCAGACATATAGAGAATACGGGAGATTATTGTTACATATAATACACAACCAGTACTTGCCAGAAACTCCTGCAGCTTCTTCAGTGTTGCTGTAGGTCTCTTGGCAACCTCCCTAACCAGTTTTCGTCTCGTCTTTTCATCAATTTTGGAGTGATGTCCAGTTCTTTGCAACACCACTTTTGTCCCATATTTTCTCCACTTTTTGAGGACTGTCTTTACTGTGTTCCACATTATATTCAATGCTGTGGAAATTTTTTTGTACCCTTCTCCTGACGGATACCTTTCAACAATGAGATCCCTTTGATGCTTTGTAAGTTCTCTGCAAACCATGGCTTTTGCTGTAGCAGGCAACTGAGTAAATGCCAAGAAAATCCTACTAGGACAGCTGAACTTTATTATAGCAATAACCCACGCCTGGGTGTGGGTAATGCTGGATTTACCCATGGTTGGCGTGGTTTGGTCATGAGGGCGAAGCCCGAGTGGCCAAACAAAGCCAACCATGGGCAAATCCAGCATTACCCACACCCAGAAGTGGGTTATTGTTATATCTAATGACATTATTTAAGAAAAAAAATAATTACTTTTCTTAAATAATGGCATTGTATAATGCCTCCTTGCTGACCTTCCGCAGCTGTCTGGTATTCTGCGGCAGTTCTGATGTACTGCGCATGCGTATGCCTACTCAGTACATCAGAACTGTGGGCAAAAGCAACAGAGAAAGCAAGATCTCCGTTGCTTTTTACAAACTGTTTTTGCTATATTACATGGGTTTAACATAGCGAGACAGCTTTAAGAAAAGCAACAGAGAATCTCCGTTGCTTTTTTTAAAGCTGTCTCGGTATGTTAAATCCATTTAACATAGCGAGACAGTTTTGAAAAAAGCAATGGAGAAAGCAAGATCTCCGTTGCTTTTTACAAACTGTCTTGCTATGTTAAAGGAGTTTAACATAGCGAGACAGCTTTAAAAAAGCAACGGAGAATCTCCGTTGCTTTTTTTAAAGCTGTTGCGCTATGTTAAACTCGTTTAACATAGCGACCAGTGTGAAAAAAGAGTTATAGTAATGGAAAAAGTCCGGGTGGCCGGACCTTTTTCCATTACTATAACTCTGATTTGCAACGTGCATGCTGACCAATCAATGTGCACGTTTTTGAATATTAATAGGGGGCAGTTGTATAATTGGGGTTAATCAGAGTCTCTTTCATTGATAGAGTTGTGTACCCAAGAAGAATGAAGCTGTAATTAAAGCAAAAGGTGCTTCAACAAAGTATTAGTTTAAGGGTGTGCACACTTATGCAACCAGCTTATTGTACGTTATTGTTTATATTTTTTCCCCTAACAGATTTGTTTGTTTTTCAATTGAATTGTACAGGTTATAGGTCATATTAAACGTGGGAAAAGTTTTGACATGATTTATTGTGGCCTCATTTTTTTATATCACAAAACCTGGCATTTTAACAGAGGTGTGTACAATTTTTATATCCACTCTAAATAAATCCATAGTGATAATTTTAGAACATTCCAAACACAGATCTTTAAGACTGCTCTTCATTGCATCGCCAGTTTTGTTGCCATCTTGCTCCTGAAACTAACCGATCACTATCTTACCTGAGCTGACACTGTTCAAAGATCGGATAAATTATCAGAATTTGTTTTATGATAGGAACATACCAGCTCACATCAGTTCAAATTGCAAGGCTTGCCACTTTCGCCCGCCCAAATGCCACTCATTTTATTCTTCCATGGTTTCTCACTTTCAGGCCAAGACTCCTCTCTTATCCTGCCAGTGACTCCATTCTGAGACCCATCCCCTTCATACTGTACAATATCCCTTGGTCTGTTTCTTTGAATGGCCTTCTTGCATAATTCAACTCTTTGTTCAAGGAAGCCGGTTTCTGGACCATCTTCATCACAGTATTAAGCTTCCCTTTCTCGTTTACTCCTTCACTTGTCGAATGGACAAGTAGCTCAGCCAGGGATGAGATGCCATTTTATTCCTTTAAAATCTAACCTGCACTAACTCTACTTCTTATTGAGCTACACTCAGGTTTGGGCATGTTAACAAAGCTAGCAGTAATTATAAAAAGGATAACTTATGTCCCCATCTTCAATTTACTTCCAATGTCATGTGCCTCACTAACATTTGTAAAATTTGACTGGACCCTGGCTTCCTTCACCCATCATTTTCTATTACCTTTATTAGCAAACCATCAAAAACAGACGCAATCTAGTAATACAGGTAGGGTAAGTCCTCTGGAGTATTCATCTGACACCATTTTCTTTTGATAGCTACTTTGAATACCATTACTTGTTGACACCGAACAGTACAACATGATGATACTGTATCATCAATATGCAAGACATGATGAAGGAATGCAGAAGTCTACTTAGTGCCAGCATAAGAAGTGTGAATACAAGATACAAAACTGCCCTATAAAATAGGGTAAAGGAAGTATCATTTCATTCCTTTATGAAGCTCTACAGCCTGTGTTCGCACAAAAAATATGTAATCATACAATTTTTAATTAACATTTCTGCTGAGATGGATAATACTGCCACAGTCAAAAGATACAGTTCTTTAAATTGAACTTGCCTCACACCTTGGAAGTGGTATGGAATTAATACTATAAAACAAAGGGCTATATGTGCAAAGTTCCTATATATGGTAATGTAAAACAAAGGGGTATTTGTGGGAACAAAGCTGATGTGTGTGATGTGGAAGTAATACTGTAAAAGAAAGGAGTACATGTGTGGATAAAACCTCCTGTGTGTGTTATGGAATTAATGCAAAACAAAATGGTATTTGCGGGGACAAAGCCTCTGTAACATCACTGATTCATTACCTATGATGTTTAACCAAGCTGAAATACGTGCGGGTCAGCAAAAATTAGCAGCTTACTTGCAGACTCAGTGAAACTGGTGCTGATAAATCCTTGATAACCTCAAAGATTTTTAGAAAATGTGTACTTAGAAAATAAGTATTCATCTCCAGTGCAAACTTGTCAAGTAATACCACTTAATGATTAAGTACAGCCCTCCTTGGATAATAGCTGAAGTCTTATTGGGAGACTATACTATAAACTTGTCCAACTAATCTAGATCTATCCCCCTCCCCTCTGCTCTGTTTCTATTTTACTATCACTGACTCTCGGTCTCTGTCTGTCCAAGGATAACAGAAATCAACTTCATCCTCATGGGTGCCCTCAGCCTCAATTTTCTACATGTCTGATGGATCCAGGCATTCACATTCTACCACAATGATACCTGACATAAGCAGCAAAGTAATCCCATTGGCTCCAAATGGATAACAGCATATTCTTTCTTAATGTCTAAGAAATCAACATGCTAAACAAATTCATTTTATGTTAGAATATTCCCTCCTGACATTACTGAACCCTCTCCTATCCTACCCATTTGGTTCTGCAAAAGTCAAAACCTTGTCATGCGTACAAGATCTTCGACTGGGGCAAATATTAGTTTAAATTGGATATATGTATTTACCATAGCAAAATCTGGATGAGTAGGTTAATATCCACTAACGGTGGGACTAATGCCAGTAGGCATTAGTAGCCTCAGAAAGCTTCAGGTACATAGCTGTACAAAATCTCTCCACGTCAACCATAATGCACTGCTAAGGATTTTCCATTACATATGTCTTGTGTACAGTGCAAAGTGCTCCAAGGTAAACATACGATTCTAGACCAAGTCAGCAAAGAAGAGAGGGAGTGTGTGTGGGTATGTACATGAGTAGATAAAGATTAATGAGAATTAATCTGCTTACCCAAATCTGTTATTAAACATTAGGTATGAAGAGGTCCATCTTCATTAAAAGTAAGATAGGGTCTCAAGCAAATCTGAGTGGCCTCCATCATGGAACCATATCTCTGCTTACTGTTGACCCAAAGGCCATCAGAAGATAAAGGCCTCAATATCGATACCACATCCAGCTTTTAGTGTCCCAAGTAGATGCTATGAAAAAGATGTTCACAACTATTGACTTCCTATATGTGCTGAAATATAATTTTCCTTTTCTTATTTAATGATAAATATGCTATTCTTTTAAATTTTATGTTAAATACTGTGATTGTTTTCCTTATGTACCTTTAACTATGAAAATGAGTAATTTAAACATCTGTATATAAAAAAAGAATGATGAAGGTATATGTTCACATAGACCAACCAACTGATCATCTAACAAGACCATGAACATGATGGCATAGCTGGTGGTGTGCATCTATATTACGAATAAAATTTGCCACTAAAACACAGTGTTGTCAGCCATACAGAACTTGGTTAATCATAACATGATTGCAATAGTGCTGTTATTGCCAAGAAAATACAAAATGGTTTTCAAGCCATAACAATGACTGGTAGAAGTATACAATCCTTCAACATCCATTGGCATAAACAAAAAAAGTCTCCTGCCAGACTACATTTTTCAAAAGCTGTAACAAATGTCCACAACTCTTTAAATACTAATTTAAATTCAAAACTTTAGGCTGCAAAAATATCAATAACATCATATTTTCCAGGGAGCTTCTCTCTCTGATACAGTAGGTCTCCCTAGATGTAATTTAAGGTGTTCATGTATTTCAGACAATAAAACAATACTACCCCAATACTGTCCAGGTTAAGTTGCAGATAAACCTTTGCTACTTTGTCCAAACGTCAATCAACTGTTCAAGTGATTAGTCAATTGTTGATATTCCAATCTGTTACTTAATGTTTAGCACTTATGACAAAAGTTTACTTCAGCATAAACTAGTTACCATCTCTGTCATTTGGTTTAATGACCAGTTCATCACTTGAAGGTGTTTCATGGCAAGGTGTTCAGTATGTCACACTATAATGATTTTTTATTGTATTTAGTCTTTCTCACCAAGTTGCACTATACCATAACTGCTTTACAAGTACATGGAGGATGACAGAGGTACTGCTCTTAAAACCTGTGTCACTTCAGTGCATTTAAATCATTTGTCTTGTGTTGTTCCTGCTGCATATTGACAAGAAGTTTGTAAGATAAAGCTTTCTAAGAAATAATCAGAAATCTAACAAAATTTCAGTTTTGAAAAATCTGTTGGTGAGCACAAATTTTAAAGAAGAAAATGCAGATTTCAGATGTGACCGCTGCATTCACATGATATAATTCTGACTGTTTTCAAAAACAGTTGTGCACTTACCATAACTTTCAATCTGTGTTGTCCATTTTCATTCTTCCACAACTGATGGTTTCGGATCCCACTTGGCAATTACTAAAGCTCATGGCCACCAAAAAGCTCTCGAGCTTCTCCCTTACCCATAATGCACCAACCCTATGCTACCTCAGATCTTATTCACTGATTTTACCAGAAAATAAATGTTTAACATGCACAAATCTAGTGGACGTAAAAACTGCATGTGCTCCATAAAGAAAGACCTAGATCTGGAGCTCAATGTAAAGGACAATCAAGTCCCTTTAACAACTTTGTCCAGAAGTTTGAGAACAGAAAGGATGGTGACTGGTGGGTGGGAAGTTGAGGAAGAATGAAAATGGACAACACAAATGGAATGTTATGGTACTGTAACTTCTTTACCTGACGTAAATTTTCATTCTATCCTCAACTGATGGGACAGAGTCCCCAGCTACCTACAATCCTGGGTGGACTCTAAGGAAGGATATTTCTGAGCACAGCTAAACCAAATGATGCTCTCTCCCTGGAGACCAAATCCAATTTGCAATAAGTAATAAAGGTATGGGGAGTAACCCAAGTTGCTGGACCTAGATGAATGAGCTTATACCTCTTTTGGTAAAGTAGTACCCGATTTGTTATAGATAAATGAAATGCAATCACTTAATCACCCAGCTTAAGTTGCTTTTGCATCTGGCTTTCCCAATTTTGATTCTAAAAAGGAAATAATCGGTCTTTTGTTCTGATTTATTTTGTTCTATGAAGGTAAAAACTTAACTGTCTGTGAACATGCAATAAATGCAATATGAATTTGCCCTTGTTTGCAAGATTAATAAAGAATATTGATAAAGTAATGGACTGATTGATACTATATTCTATCATCTTGGGAAGGAAGGAGGCATTTGTTTGTAGTGTCACTTTATCCTTGTGAAAGATCAAGTATGGAGGTTTCAAAGACAAGGCTCGAATCACTGAAATTCATCTAGCCGAGGTAATAGCTACTAGAAGAGCAGTTTTCCAAGTAAGATGCTTACTCTCACATTTAGCTGCTGGTTCAAAGGGGGGAAAGTATTAATGCCTGCAGTACCAGATTGAGATCCCATGGGGGAGTAGGGTCTTTAAAACTGAGGTCTTAGAAGTGTGCCTTGCAAGAAAGCTTTGCACAGCTGATGACATGCTTCTAAAGAACCTTTAAATCCAATGTGAAAATTTGATATTATTGCTAACTGAATTTTAATGATTGAAGAACTAGCCCTTCTTTAAAAATTGAAGCTAAAAAGTATGTTATATTTTGGAGCTGAAAGGGGATTAATATGATTTTGTTCCCAGAAAAATAATCTTTTCCACTTGCTTAGAGTTTCCCTTGCTGAAGGTTTACGGGAAGATGAAAGGATATGTTAGATGGGGAAGACAGTATCGATTGTCTGGCTATTAATCGAACTGGAGAAACAAAGCTGTTAGCATAAGGTTTGAGATGACTGGATGGATCATGCCAGGTGGGTGAGACAGGAGGTATGGAATCGGATCCAGAATCCAAGGTTGGTGAAGTAAGCATGGCCAAAGGAAAGGGAACCAAACCTACTGAGGTCAGTAAGGTACAATGAGGATGACTTTGCTCATCAACCTTGTGCTTTCTGCAAACATTTCAGAACTAATGGTATTGGTGGGTAGGCATAAAGTAGACTGGGGGGCCAACTGTAATGCAGAGCATCCCTCATTGATTCTCCCATGGAGGAATTAGGGCAAAGTAGTTGTTGCATTTGTTCTTCAGGGAAGATGTACAAAGGTCACAGCAAGGCTGGCCCCATTGACAAAAAATCATTTCCATAACCTTCTTTTTGAGAAACGTGTAGGGTAGAAGAATGTACCTGCTCAGTTTGTCTGCTATCACATTGCACCTCCCCAGAATATGTGCTGCTACAAAGAAAGCAGTTGGATGAGATCGCCCATTGCCACATTCTGAGTGCTTCTCGACACAATGGATATGATCTGGTCCCTCCTTGTTTGTTGATGTACCAAACTACTGACACTGCCCATTTGAATCGCAATCATCCCATGAAGGTAGAGCATTCTGGAAGGCCTGCAATGCTAAAAGCACTGCTCTCATCTCTAGGATATTGGTATGCAACTGGCCTCTTTGGGGGACCATGTGCCTTGGGCTGTTTTGCCCAGGAGCCCCACCCACCCCAACTTTAAAGCATCCATGGTGACTACAACGTTGGGCTGAGGGGGAATGAATGGATGGCCTTGAAGAACCAGATTCGGATTGAATCTATCACCCAAGATCTCTCTTGCATGCCTGAGTGATTCATATCCAAGTTGACATGGGTTGGTAAAGTATCAACCATTCTGTTGCTAGCATCCACTGAAGAATCTTCATATAAAATCTGGTTAAAGGGTACCAATTTTATTGCCACTGACATTGATCCTAGAGGTTGAAGGACAAAAGAGTGCTGCTATCTTGGCACTGCAGATTATTTTTCTGCTCTGCGATCTGATAATTTGTACTCTTGAGGGAGGTAGTGAAGCTAGAATTGATTTTGTGTTGAAAACTGCTCCTACGAATTCCAAATCTTGAGTTGGTTGTAGTTGAGACTTGTAGTTTATGGTTATTCCCAAATGAGAACAAGTCTGGAGAATCTGATTTCTTGACCTTCTCAACAGATTCATGGTCAGAGCAGTAATGAGCCAGTCTAGGTATGGAAATACTCAGAATCTCTGCAGTCTCAAGTGAGCTGCTACTACTGCCATGCATTTGGTGAACACCCTGGAGGCTGCGGTGAGACCAAACAGCAGGGCTCTGAACTGATATTGACCGGCTCTCAGCCAGAAGCAGAAAAACCTTCCGGATCATCTATTCTTTATGTGAAAAGTATGCATCCTGAAGGTCAATTGAGCACATCCGGTCGTCCTTGCCCAGAAAGGGCAGAACAGATGGACCCATGATTATCCGAAACCTGGTATGTCAAGCTGACTTGTTCAAGGTGCTGAGACACAGAATTGTTTTCCAGTCCCCTATTTTCTTTCACAATAAAAATAATCTTGACTAAGTTCCGGATTCTAGCTGGTCTGGTGGGAACTCTTGGATGACTCTTTTCAAGCATCTTGTTTATTTGAATTGCTGCTTCTACCCTCTGACTATCTGGAACATTGGGGATTTTCCTTAAGATTGGAGGTGGGAGGGGAAAAAGGTACTATACAGCCTCTGGATACAATCGCCTGCACCCAAGTATCTACTGCTATGTCTAGCCAGGCTCTCTGGTGCAAGGATAAATCGACCACTGATGGCCTCCAGAGATGGACAATCAGGCCTCCTTTTAGGAGTGCTGGTAGGGTGCATCAGAGAAAGAATCTCTGGACCCATGGTTTGCAGGGGGTGTTGTCAACTATTAGAGTTTTAGAGTTCCCCCCTGCCCCTGGGGGAGCTTTCTCCACATGCGTCCTGGAAAGGACCCAGGGATTTCTTGAACCACATCTTCTGACCACCTCGTTGGATTCTAGAAAAAGACATGAGATGTCAAAAAACATATGCCCCCCCCTGCAGGGAGGGCCCTTTCCATCCTTCTCACACTAGGATAATGTTTCTTTTACTGTGGGGATGAACAAAGAAATGCCGTAAAAGGGAGCATTGATGAACGAAGACTTGAAGGGCTCTAAAAAATCATGTAAGCGCATCTAAGCATGCCTCCTAATGGAAGTGCCTGAACCTGCTGCCCTTGAGGCATCTTTGGCTGCATGCAAAATAAGCCTGATGGATGAATTTGAAACAGATTATAGGGTAGCCAGCTGAGAAGGCAAGGATGCTTGCACCCCTGCAGAAATGGGTCCTGAGAGGGAATGTGAAAGTTCCTTGACCAAATCCCTCTATAACCTTGTAAAATGTGCCAAATAATTCAGCAACTTTATGGCAAAGGTTGCTGAAGCACAGACATGCTTCCCAAACCTGTCCATCACCCTAAACTCCCTGTTAGGCAGATGAACAGTAGAACTCTGGCAAGTTTCTTTCTGGTGGCCGCCACCATAACTATGGCACCAGTGGGCACCCCTTTAGCCCAAAACTCTTTCCCCAAAGGTGGTGCCAGAATCTTGTCTGGTCTTCTGGGTATGGATTCAACTGTGTAAGCCTCTTTCCATGCCCAATGAGAGACCATATCAATGAGCTCATCAGTAGGTGGAGTAACCCAACAGGTAGATGGCCCAGTATTGAAAACATCCAGGAATACAGACTCCTCAGATGAAGGGTTGCGGGAGGTCCAGCCACCTCTGTTTTAGGATCTCAAGGATATCACCAAATGAAATGTCCTCTGGAGGTGATCATGAGGATCCTTCACTTTCATTGAAGTTCGTATCCTCCATGACCGACTCTTCTGGAGAGTCCAAGTGCTTCCTCTTGCACTTCTTCCTAGGGACCTCCTCTGTAGGGTGCTCTAGGAGGTATCAGAAGAAACTGTGATACTCTGCTGGGAAGCCTGGAGATCAATGGCGGACCCAGAGGTATAGAACAATAAGGCTCAAAGTGCAGAAATATCAGGGTAGAAGGTTGAGAATCTAAGGGGTAAGATCCATCCATCCATCCTGTCAGAGCACAGAACACCCTCTTTACAAACTAAAAGGCCAATCATCCTGGAGAGAGAGAAGACCCCAGTGCAGAGAAGGCAAGCTTCTGGATTGCGGTCCTCCCCCACCCTAAAGGCAATCTCTCAGAGGATGGACTCTGAGCCAAGCTATCCAGTGCCAAATCTCTAAGATGCAGAGATGGCTCTGACAACATCGGAGTTGACTACAATGCCTCACACCTGACAGAGAAGCTTCAGATCTGAGAGTCATCAGGATCTGAAAAAAATCTAAACAGAGTTATCATATCCAAGCCAGATGGACCCAGAAGGCATAAATCCAGGGACACTGATGCAACTGAATGGATCAGAGGAGGAGCAAGTGGGGGGTGTATTTGATGGGTGGGCTTCCTGACATAAGGGGGTATGAGCAGACAAGATACCCATCTGAATCTGCACAGAGAGGAACTTCCACATATTCCTCTGTCAGACTTCTAGATGAACTGGTCAAAGCCAGTGAGGGGGACTTGGAAATGTACCATTACAAAAAAAAAAAGGTGAGGGCACCCTTGAAGGCACAGGATCAATAGAAGGTGAACATCTTGTCATGGAAGAACTATAGGACTCCAAGCAGTTGGATTTGAAGTTTTTTTTTGTCGATTCTGAGATAGATGGATCCATCACTTTTCAGATCAGAGGGCAAAGAACTTCGGGATCTTTTTAGATCCAACTTAAACTTTTTTATGGATGGCTCTGAAACTATGGAGGAGGACATGAAAGACTTCAGAGATGAAGACTTATCTTTCATTTGGGGGTTTGACCCATAGATATTGCTTCTCTAAACGAGGATGGTAATAGTCCTTTTAAAATAAATGTTTTTTTTCTCTCTACTAAAGCCCTAAGATTAAAATTATAGCAAATCGAACTATCCTCTTTCAGATGTTATGGCCTTACACAATAAAGACAAAGTGTGTGGGCATCTGACAGTGGTGGCCTTTGTCCACCATTACACTAGAACTATAAAAAAGGTAAAAATTAAGACAGAAAGGATTTCTCTTTTTATCTAGAACGATAAAAGGCAGAAGAAAAATTACCAGTGATAGTATGAAAGGACTACACTAGAGTGCAGAAAGGTAAAGTGGATAGAAAGAAATAAATATCAACAATGGTATTTCAAGATTTACAAAAAATTGTACGATAGTCAAGAAAGTAGAATTTACCAGCTATGGTAATTAAGAAATATAATGCCGTAAGAAGGTAAGGGGTGAAAAACATAAGGAAATACAGAGATTTACAAATATCAATTGAAATAAACACATCTGTAAAAGCTCGAGAGCTAAGCTGACCACGTCTTTTCATGAAAAGCGGCAAATGAAATCTGATTCAAACAAAGTTTAGTGAAAGGCTTTAGCAAAGAAAGCTGAACAACAACACCAGTTTCCAGAAGGACTGTATAAGTGCTTTTGCTCCTTTATTCCTCCATAAAAAACAGAACTTCATCAGATACAAAGTATACACATCATTTCCTCAATTTTATATCAACCAACAGTCATGTGACATTTTTTAAAAAACATACACCATAATTTTTCTAAAACCTACACATTTCTAAACTGGCCTTCAATGTACATTTGTTTAAAACTTAAACATGAAAATAATAATAATATTATGTTTACTAAACAATCCCCGCTAAAACCCTATACTTCTCAATTAAATAAATAGTTTTATTTTTATATATTTATATATATATATATATATATATATATATATATATATATATATATATATCCGCTTGTAAATTTTTGGATGCCCTACGTATATCAACACATTCCTAATTTTCTGTGAAAACTATGCCTCTTATTAAATAATATTCTTTCATTTAATCATTCTTTAACCTGGGAATCAAACTTGGGAAATCAATTTCAATATAATTTTTTTTCTTTTATTTTGTTCATTTAATCTCCTCTGCCCTTAAATTCAGAAGACTACTAACTGAAATCCTTTCATTAAGGCCTGGCGGGTTGCTTGCATTTAACAACACCTGCCAAAACACTTCCCTATATTCCACAAAATTGGACCAATTTCCTCCACTCTCGTCTTCTAACCTTTTCCAACACACAAGAACAAAACTTTTTAAAATCTTTACACATAAGATTATATAGTGTATTAGTCCCATCTTGCCTCCTAATAGCATAGTTGTGCTGGTACACCAGTTTTCTTAACTCTTTCTCCGTTTTCCCTATATAATACGCATGACATGTTTGGCATAAAGCCACATAAACAACCCCCTTTGTCTGGCAGTTGTACAATCCTTTAACACTAATCACCCTTTGATATCCAATAATACTAATGTTGGTGGTCTCATACATGAACCTACACTCCCTACAGTTACCACATTTGCTCATCCTGCCCAAACATATCCTTCCATCCTTCTCAAATAATGACTTTAAATTATGTCCTTTCCTATACACAATTTTGGGGTTAGGTCCCACCTTTTCCATCAGGCCAAAGGCTCCAAATACCCCACCCCAATTTTTCTCCATTATTCTTCAGCTCTCAGTAGAATATTATCATATGTCATAACACAACAAAAACAGTCCATTTTAATCTCATCTTCCTTCCTGATCTGTACCTCAGTGTTGGTTATCAGTGGAGGATACCACACATCCTTTCTACTTGTTACATATCCTTCCTGCCCATCTAAACGGTACCCTGTGTAACCTCTATCTGCTAACAAGCTCTTCAAGACTCTCAACTCTTCCACAAATTTATTAAACTCACTAGTTAACCTAGAAATACTAATCATCTGTCCTTTTACCAGGTTTCTCTTCTGCCAAAATGGGTGGTCACTCTGAAAATGCAAAAAAACTATGTCAAATGAAATCTGAGGTAGCTTAGGTTTGGTGCATTATGGGTAAGGGAGAAGCTTGTGAGATTTTTGGATACCACAAGCTTCAGTGACAGCTGAGTCAGAGCTGAAACCATGAGCTGAAGATAAGATAAAAATTAACATATCTGTTGATTAAAAATTTCACTGCTTACGGTAACTGGTGACATTCGCCTTATTTCCTTATTGACAAACTGCTAGTGTTCTAAGAGGTTACCTTTGTAGCAGAGTCTTTCTTTTGATCATTTTTGTTCTAGGGTGACCAAAAGTTTTATGTCATCTCGGTCAAACTTTTTTTTCCCCATTTTCTACTGTTCTGCTACTTTATAGGTGATATGAATTCAAAAGTCATGCATTTCATATCACTGTCAGGGGGAACAGATTGCTTAATAAGAAATCCTTATGATCCTAAAGCAATTTACACTTTTTCATGAAATAATACTGATCTCATACATCTTCAGATTTAACATATCTGTTCCATTTTTGCTTAGATGTCTTGTTGCTGTAACAATGCTAATTAGTTATTACCACTAAGAGATTTAATACATTTGTAATTAAAAGTTCCTGCTGCCTCTTATCACCGTAAATCAAAACTTTAATCTGCTCCAAAGATCAGGAGAGAGAGACTTGTTCTGACTTCTGTTTTAAGTCAGAGTGATCCATACAGGAAGCAAAGCTTTAACAGCAACTATCAAGCCACAAGGAATAATAATTTCATACAGTAAATGCTATCGAAACAGATATTTCTGTTGAGCAGTTAGCCTCTTTCTTAAATCATAAAGGAACTGGATAATTCGTTGAGCCTGACAAAAATATTGAAGATAAGATCAGTCCCACTATCAATTCTCTTAGTGTAATCTACCGTATTTCTCCGTAAATAAGACCTAACCAGAGAATAAGGCCTAGCATGGTTTTTCAGGGTGGGCATGATATAAGCCTTACCCCAAGAATAAGCCCCAGTTAAGATTGTCAACAACACATGACAGACGCATTGAATTATAAAATAATATTGACACCTGTTGACTGAGGTTATCGTAGTCTGCTTGCCATTTTCAGACCATTCGGATACCCAATTTCTCTTTGCAGAAAGTCATAAGATTCTTTCCCCAGGAGTCCTCAACGATTCTTACTGTAACCCTAATCCTCACTCAGACTTGACGGTTGAGATCCTTGGCCCATAAACACTGGCAAGTGTACTTTGATTGGTCAAAGTACAGACAACGCATGTAGAACGTGCGCACTTGATAACAAACAGGTGTGGTTGGGTCTTCTTAATGGTCGCCATTTTGTGTTGCCACTCCTGTCTCATTAGTCTTCAATTAACCAACCCCCAGACAAGATGAATGCAAAAAGAAACATCAATTCCATCAAGTAGAAGAAAGAAATCATGGAGGACTCCCAGGGAAAGAATCTGATGGCTTTCTGCAAAGAGAAGTTGGATCTCCGAATGGTCCAAAAATGGAGAGCAGCATATGATAACTTCAGTCAACAGGCTAACAAGGCAAATACTAAGAAGTGCAACTGTGGATCAGGTCGGCAACCATTATTTCCTGAGCTGGAAGACATCATCTGTGACTGGATTGCTAACAGGAGAGAAAAGGCTTTGGTTGTGCGCAGGGCTGATATTCAAGCATTTGCCCTTGCAATGGCACCACAGTTAAAAATATCCCCAGAAGAATTCAAAACATCACAACATTGGCTGGATGGCTTCCTTCAGCGATATGAACTGTCTTTAAGAAGAGCAACAACACTGTTCAAGCTGGAAGATACTGAAGTTATTAAATGTGCACTTGCATTCAACACCTTTGTTGATGGCATCGACTTTTCTAAATACCAACTCTCCAACATGATTGCTATGGATGAAACTGCAGTATTTATGGGCCAAGGATCTCAAACAATTGATCAGAGGGGTGCCTCGTCAATCTAAATTCCCTCCACTGGTTATGAAAGTGCACGTGTTACCTGTATTTTGGCAATTCGTCTAGATGGAAAGAAAACCCCACCTCTAATCATTAGTAAGGGCAAGATAAGATAAGACTGAATGTGTTTCAGGCATTTACATTCTTGAAACCGAAAAAGCCTGGTGCACACAAGCAGTTATAAGGAAGTGGGTCAATGCAATACTGCCACTTGTTTTGCAAGGTGGCGAAAGAGGTCTGCTAGTCTGGGATTCAGCCAGCGCTCACCGTGCTAAAGACACAAAGAGAGGAGAAGAGATCAAATAATGATTCCTGCAGGAATGACTGCCTATCTCCAGACTCTTGATATTGTAATAAATAAGCCAATTCAAGGACCATTTGTACATGGAACTCAAGGACTACATTGAAAATAGAATGGAGAGAAATCGGCGTGGAAACTTTGTGAAGCCTAGCCTGCAAGAGACCGTGACTTGGGTGAAGAATGCATGGGATAAAGTCACTGACAGCTGTGTTGCCAATGCACTACGAGCAGGCTACATAGACAAGCAGTGCTCATTTAAGGAGAGCTCTGTTGCTGGGCATGACAGATTGGGGCCAATGGTTCTACAGGAAATGGAGTCGCAAGAAATTCAGGCCAGAATTCGGGGTTAGAGACTTATGACAATGTTCCAGAAGATGACATGACTGTATCTGAATAACCTTTCTGTTATTGGGGAAACAGAATAGATTGCTTCTACTTTCAGCTGCCAGCAAGCTCTTGTCAGTTTTTTGACTTCATTGTAGTAAGGTAACAGTTCATTATCAAGGGGTAATGACAAAGTAAGGCCACTAGTTCCCAAACTTCATTTTTTATGACTTTCCATCATTCTTCTCTTATAGTTTGGATAAGGAATAACGTAAGCATCACCACTCAAAAGTGGCAGTTATTCACCTGTTTTATTCCCCTCCTCCAATACACATGTATTGCGATTTTTCTGCACTTTCTGTTAAGCATGAAATATTGCACTGTGAAAGCCAAGGTGTAGATATTCTGAAGGTGAAATGTTTGTTGCACTGGTTATGTAGAATTCTCACACAACTGTTAACAAATTGTTGACTACACAACTCTGAGCATGACATTGTTAACCTTTGGGTGTACTCTGTTGATAAACCTATCAAGTTCAGGAGGGAAGGTTGGGCTTGAATTTAGTACCTTACATCTTTGTCAACTGGCAGAGTAACAATCGGCTCTAGGTGATTTGGTCATGTTGACTAGTGTCACCAGAAATGGGCATGGGTATTTTCTAGTACTAAGTGGTTTGAAGACATGGCCTACTCTGACCTACACTAGATACATATACTAATGGTGGGAGGGGTCTCTTGCAAGTATGTGTGTGTGTGTGTGTGTGTGTGTGTCCTCCATAAAGCCCAACAGCCCTGGGTCAATAAGTTTCTGGACAACCAGTGGTCAATTGTCCATTCTCGGATGAGAGAAAGCTGGACATAAAACCAATTAACCTACCAAAAATAAACCAAGGATTGCAACACTGAATATACGTTGAATGACAGGCTGCAACTTGGAAGTGGATGACATGAGCTTAAGGAGTAGACTGGACATCCTGCATATCCAGGAAACAAGGTTGAAGGGCACTGCACCAAATTCACTTCGCTTGGGATCTGACGTCTGCTACTCAAGGTGTGAAAAGAGTAAACATGGTGTGGGAATTGTGATGAGGGAGACTCTTCTAAATGCAGTGAGAGATGTCATCAGAATTAGTGACAGACCCATGGCAATCAGACTCCAGCGTAAAGATAGGGCGGTATTCATAATCATGGTCTATGCTCCACAGCAGGGTTTTATTAGCAAGGAAAAGAATGTATTCAAGCAGCAGTTTTAAGACCTACTAGAAAAAATGGAATATGAGCTTGTATTTATAATGGGGGAGCTGAATGCTCATATTAGTAGAAATGGAACATAACACGATAACTGCCAGAGTCCACATGGATAGTACAACATCAATAAATGAGGAGAGACTAGGCAACACGTCTGTCTGGCAAATGGCTTGATGGTGGCCATCATATGCTTCATCAAGGGAACCAGTCACAAGATCACATACAAGACCGGTCAGTGTACAGCTCAGACTTCCTCCTACTAAGAAAACGGCAATAGGTTAGAGTCACACATTGCAAAGTCATCCCCGTGGAAATGGTCAGCCCACAAAATAAACCAGTGTAGCCACAATCAGCTGCATGCAGTGGTCAAAGAGGGCTCAAAGATTAACAGAAAAGTACAATTGTGTACACTTACCATAAATGTAGATGTGTATTCAATGTTGCAGTCATCACATTTGGGTTATCCCTGCCAGGGTAGCCCTCGGCCGGCCCAATTACCAGAGACTTAGTATTTCTGCGTCGGTTGCTGTCGGTTGAGGACTGACATTGGGTCATCAGTAGTATAAAGTAAGGCAGCCAATGCCATTACATCAGTTTTTCTTGCCTAACCTGTCAGAAGCCCCCAAGTAGAGGCCAGGTTCTGGTGGAAGAACCCCACCAGTGGAAAATAAATACCAATACATCCCTTGTAAGGAAAGGAGAACAAGTTAGAATGGTAATAAAAGGAGAAAGAAGAAAGGAGGATGGAGGGAGGGAAACCAGGACTGCAACAGTGAATACACTCGAACATCTACATTTATGGTAAGTGTACACAACTGTACTATGTTATTCGTGTTTCACTGTTGCAGTCATCACATTTGGGTTGATTCCCAAAGCTGAGGAAAAGGGTGGAGGCAGTCAAGGAAATTAGGGGCTGGCTAGGATGCCCTACAAGACTGCACAGGCAACCCTGCCCTAGATTTGGAGAAGAGAGGCAGGTGGTAATGCTTGGTAAAAGTGTGAACAGATGTCCAGGTGGCAGCCTCCAGGATGTCCCTGGTGGGGACTCCTCTGAGGAAAGCTGCAGAGATTGAGGCTGCTCTGGTGGAGTGTGTCCTGACCCCCTTGAGGGGAGGCTTTCCATGCTGTTTGTAGCAGAAACTGATGCAGTGTGCTATCCATTTTGAAATGGTTTGTTTGGAGATGGCTTTGCCTTCTGCCCCTGTAACAAAGCTAACCAGCAACTGATCAGACTTACTGAAGGATTTAGTCCTGTTTAGATAGAATCTGAGCTGTCCGTGCACATCTAGAGAGTAAAGAATCTTTTCCCCCTTGTTCTGGGGATTAGGAAAAAATGTGGGCAAATGAATGGATTGGCTGAGAGCCACACTGGACACCACCTTGGGCATGAAGGATGGGTTATTTCTGAGGGATACCCTGTCTGCATAGAAGATGATGAAGGGTTCCACAGCCATGAGTACTTACAGCTCAGATACTCTTCTGGCTGAAGTGATGGCCAGAAGGAATGCTGTCTTCCAGGATAGAATTTTTAGCTCTGCAGAAGCAGCTGGTTTGAAAGGGGGAAGGGTTAGCTTTTCCATTACAAAGTTAAGGTCACCAAGCTGGTGTTAGTGCTCTTCTGGCTGGGCTTAAGTCGTTAGCCCCTCTTAGGAACTGTTTGATCAAAGGGTGTGAGAAAAAGGGCTGCTCAGTGGGAAAATGAGCAGAAATAGCAGAGGCATGAATTTTTATAGAGGAGAAAGAGAGGCCACTGTGTAGTAGGTCAGCTAAGTAATTTAAGATGAGAGGGAGGGAGGGCTGTGCTGTATTGGCTCCCTTAGCCTGGATCCAGGTGTAGAACCTTTTCCATTTATCAGCATAAGACTTTCTGGTGTTTGGACTTCTGGCCTCATGGATAACATCCAGAACCTGTTTACTGAGGTTGGCAGATTGGTTCGGGGTTAGGGAATAAGCCAAGCTGCCAAACTGAGTGTCGACAATTGGGGATGCATGAATTCCCCTTCCCTCTGGGTCAGGAAGTTTGGGATCTGTGGAAGATGGCATGGAGGTAGCGGGGACAGGCTGTGCAGCAAGGGGTACCAGTGCTGCTGGCGCTAGTCCGGAGCTATAAGAATAGTCCTTGGTTTTTCCTCCCATATTTTGAGCAGTACCCTGGGTATGAGAGGTACGGGAGGAAAGGCATAGACAGATTGACCCAGGGGAAGGACAGGGCATCTACTTTCCAAGCCATGCAGTGATGATCACTGGTGCAGAATTTGCTGAGCTGATGGTTGGTGTGGGAGGCAAAAAGTTTGACCTTCGGGGTTCCCCATTTCTGAGTTATTAGGGTGAAGGTACTTCTGTTGAGTTGCCACTCGTGTGGGTCCAGAATATTTCTGCTTAATTGGTCTGCCAGAGAGTTGAGAGAGCCTGGTAGGAATTGTGCTAACAGGTGTAGTTGCATGACAGAGGCTGTGTGCCAAAGGTCATGGCCAGCCTGCATAGAGGGTAGGAGCGAGTCCCTCCCCCCTGCTTGTTGATGTACCACATCACAGTGGTGTTGTCTGTTTTGATCAGGAGAGCCCCTGGAGAGAGAAGGGGCTTGAAAGCTATCAAGGCATGCTGCACAGCTATCATCTCTTTTTGACTGATGTGTAGAGGGATTTGCTGTGGGCTCCAATGGTCCTGTATGCACCTGCTGGCCAGGTGTGCACCACAAGTGTAGTCTGATGCATCTGTGGTGAGGGTCTGGGTGGTGGGGGGGATAAAGGCATTCCCTTGTTGTGGGAGCATGCGGTTGCCCACCAAAGAAAATATTTTCTGAGGCAAGGAATTATAGGTAGAAGAGTTTCCAGGTCTTGAGAGTGTTAACACCAAAGGCTCTTTAGGTACCATTGAGGTTTCCTCATATGCAGTCTGGCATATGGAAGGAGTAGTATGCAAGATGCCATGAACCCCAGAGATTGCAGGATCTTCCGTGCAGATAGCTGGGGCCTGGTGGCTAGTTGAGAGAAGTAGGCTGTCAGGAAAATTTGTTTCTCTAGAGTAAGGTATGCCATCTGGGAAGCAGTGTCCAGACTTGCTCCCAGGAAGATTATCTTTTGGGTGGGCATCTGTTTGGATTTCTTTTCATTGATCGTGTACCCTAGGGAGGCTAGTAGGGTCTTTACAAAGGCCAGGTGCTTGAGCAACTTTGCCTGGCTGTCTGCCTGAATAAGGCAGACAACCAGGAAGAGCTGCTCAAGTGCCTGGTCTTTGTAAAAAGACCAGGTGCTTAAGCAGCTTTGCCTGGCTGGCTGCCTGAATAAGGCAGTTGTCTAGGTATGGGTAAAGCTGAATATTTCTTTTTCTGCAAAAAGCAATGGCCGGAGCCAGGCATTTTGTGAAAACTCTGGGAGCAGTAGATAAGCCAAAGGGAAGCGTAGAGAACTGAAAGTGTAGAGATTCTGCTCTGAAGCGGTGATATTTCCTGCATGATTCCCTGATAGGAATGTGGAGGTAAGCCTCTTTTAGATACAGGGTGGCTAGCCAAGAGTCCTTGGAGAGCATGGGTAGCAGCTGTTGGAGGGTGAGCATTTTGAATTTTGGGATCACCAGGAAGGTGTTTAGAATGGATAGATCGAGAATGGGGTGCCAGGTGCCCTCTTTTCTGGGCACCAGAAAAAATATGGAGTAGAAACCTTGGCCTATCTGTTCTGCAGGAACGTGCTCTACTGCCCTCAGAGAGCAGAGAAAGGATTTGCTTTTGAGCCTCTACCCATTGATTTGGTGGTATATCTTGGTACCCTTTTGGGGTTGGAAGAGTGTGGAAGGAAAATTTGTATCCCTGAGACACAATGTTCAGAACCCAGTGGTCCTTGGTAATGGTGGCCCAGTTGCTTGAGTGAAAGGAAAGTTTTCCTCCTGGGGTAAGTGACTCTGGGCAGATGGAGGCGGTGAGTCATTGTGAGTTCTTACCATAAGGGGGTGGCTTAAAACGCCCTGGTTTTGAAGTGGAGGTAGTCCACTGCTTAGATCTCTGCATTCCCTGGTGCTGCTGTCTGGGGGGGGGGGGGTCTGCTTCCACAAGGCCTAGGCTGGGCCGGTTTACTGGGAGCAGGAAAGGACCAGTGTTTGGAGGGACAATGTCTGCTGAAACTAGGTGGCTGGACCTGCAATAAATCTTTAACTGTTAGCATAGATTTTGCTTTTTCTTCCATCTTTTTTAAGACCTCTTCTGCCTTAGTGCCAAATAAGTTATCTTATTTATGCAAGAGAGCATCCAACAATTTAGATTTGACATGGTCTGGCAGGGGTTGTTCCTTAAGCCATGCATGCCTTCTAATGACAGATCTAGTGACTGCTGCCTTGCAAGAAGCTTCTAGGGTGTCAAAACCACAGTGCAAGGTATGTTTAGTTACTTGACTTGCAGAATGCATTAACTCTTGTAAATCTTTAGATTCAGCCTATGCAGGAAAGGAAGAAATTTTTTGTTTAAGGAGTTCCAAATGTTCATACCTTCATAAGTTGGTAGTAGGCTATCGGCCCTAGGGCCTATACAAGCCTAGCCATAACAATTCCTTGGATACTTCTTCCCACAATATTTACTTCCCTGGACCATTGTCTAGCAGGGCAACTGACATGCTCCCCGGGGTGAATTTCCTATCTCACAGCCAATCATCAAGGTTCCTTTTGAAGAGGGCCAAGGAGGCGCTCTGCTTGACATGTATGGGCAGTCTATTCCAGGGTATGGGGAGTCTCTGGGTCAGGAACCTATCCCTCCAGCATGTTTTGTTCATTGTGATAACAAGGTTTAGATCCCTGGAACGTGTGGCTCTGAGGGATTGGGATTTCTTTAAGTGGAGCATGTCCAACAGCTCAGGATTTGACATGGGCTTGTATGTTAAGCAGAGATCACCTCTGAGTAGATGATATGCCACAGAGTATAGCTGTTTAGACAGTCAGCATAGGGCATCTGGTTTAGGCCTGTGATTCTTTTAGTGAGGTATTTCTGTGGCCTTTCCAGCTGTTGCAGATGTTTTGTGAGGTACATACCAAATGGGGCGTTGTACTCTATAATGGGTCTAGCGAGTGATGAGTACAGAGGGACAATGGCAACCTTTTTTCTGGATGAAAAGCCCTTAGTGATCAGGTGTGCCACATAGGATTTCTTGACAGTTGTGGCAATGTGGTTATCAAAGGTGAGACCACTGTCAACTGGTGTCCCTAAGTCTCTCATCACACTTTCAGTGTTTAGTGTACTGCCACCTATCTGGCAATTCATGGGTACATGGTTTTTCCCAAAGGGGATAACTATACATTTCTTGGCATTAAGCTTGAGCCCATGGCTCTGACACCAAGCATCTGTTTTTGTAAGGCCCTTTTGGAGAGTATCGACATAATTTGGGGATTCAGTAATGGCTCCCAGTTTGCAGTCATTTGCGAACTTTGTTAGCCAGAGTCCCTTAGTGTTGGCCTGTACTTCAGAGAAGTAGATGCCAAACAAGAGCGGTCCCAGGACTGAACCCTGAGGTACTCCACTTGTCATTTGTCTGGAGCTGGATTTGGAGTCGGCTACTTTTACAGTCTGGGTTCTGTCAGTAAGCCTGTTGGCAACCCATCGAGTGATGCAGGGATTTATGCTCAGCTTAGTAAGTTTATGATTCCAGAGTGGGGGATGGTGTTGAAGGCCTTGGCGAGGTCCAAATAGGCTGTGTGGACCACCTTACCCTCGCCCACATCTCTGGAGACTGATTTAAAGAAGTCAATCAGGTTCAGGAGACAAGATTGCCCTTCACGAACCCAAACTGGGTGGGGTCCAGTGTGTGAAGGTTGAAAATATCTTTATTAGTTCCATGATAATGTGTTCCATGCCTTTGCAGATCAGGCTCGTCAGACTGATGGGACACAGTAGTTCCTGGGATCCAAGGTGGATCCCCCCTTGTGGAGTGGGATAACTGTAGCTGTGCGCCAATCAGTGGGCACAAAGCCTGAGGTGAGGCTATGATTAAACATGACACTTAGGTGAGGTGCCAGTTCATGTAGTACACAGCCCAGGATGTCATCTGGTCCTATGGATGCTGTATTCTTAGCTTTGGAGAGTGTGGTTTCTACCTGGGTGGCCGTGATTACCAGAATTTGGCAATCTTTTGGTATAGAGATGGGCCCTTTAGGGGGGATGAAATTGGCACTAAATCGATCTGGCAGGATATTGGCAATATCCTTGGGATCAGTATATTTAATGCCATTCTGTTATAGCTCAGAGCAGATCTGAGCATTGCCATTTAGACTCTTGACATAACTATAGAATGCCTTGTGGTTGTCTTTGGAATCCTTGGCAATTTTATTTTTGTAACTAGCTTTGGAGTATTTTATGAGGGATCTCAGCTTCTTACTGAGGCTGGTAAGGAAGTTTTTTGTATCCTGGGAATTTCCTCTTTTCTGCAACAGTTTCTTCCTTCTGTTGTATAGTTTGTTTATGGTAGGGGACCACCAGATTGGCTTCCTTTTTAGGAGGAGAGCATCTTGGTTCTATTTGGGATGGCACAAATCATGCACGAGTGGATGTGCTCGTACTGTGCCTTAGTGTAGGATTCAGAAGTCGAACTTTCAGATCCCATCTGCATGGGTGTCGTGAAGTTTGTCACTTCAGATTTGAGTAGCATGAAGTTGAGTAGCATGAAGTTTGCTTTGGAGAAGTTTTTTTACGTGGGGGGTGGGGTGGGATGTGGATGTCAAGGGTGATTTGCTTATGGTCAGACCTGATCAATGAGGGGGTGACTACTGGTGTGGAGCATCTATCTCCCATGTTGGTAATGACCAGGTCTAGGATATTGGAGTCCCTGGTGGGACAATGGATTAGTTGATCAAGGGCATTGGAATTTATGAATTCCAAGAACCATTGTGAAAAGGTGTTGGTACCAGAGTAGCTTTCCCAGTTAATGGCAGGAATTTATGAATTCCAAGAACCGTTGGGAAAAGGTGTTGGTACCAGAGTAGTTTTCCCAGTTAATGGCAGGGTAGTTGAAATCACCCAGTATTAGGGTGTTTGGTTGTATCTTAATATTTTCCAGTATGTTTAGAAAGGTGTAGTGAGAATCTTGGGGCATGGTGGGGGATCTTTAGCAAGCTACAATTTGGATTGCAGTCTTACCTAGTGTTAGTTGCACCTGGAGAATTTCAGATGCATTGTGCTGGGCAACTAGCCTGGAGGTGTGAATATTCTTGGTGAATATGGACACTCCTCCACCTTTAGTGCTTTGGTCTTGGTTTGGTGGCCGTAAAGTGTGGTAAGAGTTGTAGCCTGGTATTGCAGGGGTGCTCTCTGGAGCCAGGTCTCAGTTACTACACAGATATTGATGTCCTCCATTTTTAGGAGTGCCTCGAGACAGTGCATTTTGAGGTTTAGACTTCTAGCTTTGAGTAGCATTACCTTCAGACTTTGCAAGCTTGTATCTGTTATGGTGGTGGTTTTGTCCTTTGAATCTTGCCTAAAAAAGGCACTATAGGGGTGGCAAAAGCTTTAGCCAGTAACCTGAATACCAGGGGTGACAGGTGCAGACCATCTCTGGCAAAGCATCGTGGTTTGTCAATCATGTCTTCCCAGGCAGATACTGGATCCCTTTTGAATGACACCAGAAGCTTAGCCAATTGTTGAAGTCAATCATTTTATCCTTATACTGTGGTATCATTCTGGGCGAAGGCAGGATGCTACTCTGGGCTGGGGTCATACCTGCCTGGGCCACATGATCCAAGAGCTCTTCCATGTCTCTTTTCATGTAGTCCAGGGAGATACATCTCAAGTCATTCACTCCAACATGGACAATGACAGAGTCGTTATTTGTACTTGTTGTGGAGTGACCTGAGTGCATGGTTTATGTGGCAGATCCTGGCACCCGACAGGCAGTGGACTGTAATCTTCTCCATGCTCAGCCTGGTGAGTGGGATATCAGTGTGCCTTACTATAGAGTCACCCATGATTAAAGTGTTGGGTGCATTGTCTTGCCTTAGAGGCTGTTGCTGAAATTTCAGCATATGGAACTGACAATTTAGTGCCCTGATAGCAAGAGTAGCTGAGGTGTATACTTTTTTCCCCATCTGTCCAATGCTTAGGAATCCCTGTCTGAGGGGATGGGATTCTTAGCAGAGGTTGCTTTAATCCCTTTTGGCCCTTGAGAAATGACAAAAACTGGATAAAAATGCTAGGAAATCACTCCACTGGTCACCCACAAGTAAAAAATAAAGTCCGTTTTATTAAGCGCTTTTTGTCTCTCCTTATAGGGAGACTTCTTCAGATAACAAACATGTACAAATGCAATGTTTAAATAAAAATGTCATCAATCATGTGACAACACACACCTCCATTTAAAGACACCCTTCCCTATAACATCCACATATTAACTATAACATTTATTTCAATATTTTACAAGTAATGCCTTAAATATACTCTTACTAAAATATTTAGTCTAAAATTCATAATCAACATTATTTATTTCATATATATTTTTATTTTTAATGTCTTCATTCTAATGTTGTTTCTTTTGGCTTTTCCCGGTTAGGGGTCGTCACAGCTGAATGATTGGTAGTTGATTTTTACGTGCTGAGTTACCAGCCCTGACGCACAACCTTCAACGAAGGTATGCCCATTCACGCATGTCTCCACGCAGAAGACGCCCTAGCTGAGAATCGAACCGAACAGCATCTTACTGTGAGGCGACAATGCTTGCGCAGCACCACCACCGCTAATGTCTTCATTCTAATGAAAATTAAAATAATTTATCCTGACCCATTCTGTCCACATGACAGCACCTTGCAACCAGAGGGTATGGACTCACTCACACCTTTGAAATAAATGTTATAGTTAATAATATGTGGATGTTATAGGGAAGGGTGTCTTTAAATGGAGGTGTGTGTTAAGTGTCACATGATTGATGACGTTTTTATTTAACGTTGCATTTGTACATGTCTGTTATCTGAAGAAGTCTCCCTATAAGGAGAGACAAAAAGTGCTTAATAAAACAGACTTTATTTTTTAGTTGTGGGTGACCAGTGGAGTGATTTCCTAGCTTTTTTTATCCAGTTTGTGTTTTTTTTGGCTTTTCTGGTGTTTACATGTGTGCAGCAGCCATTGAAATCTCCCAGGTTACACCTTCATCAAATTCGCAAAATGACAGCATAGGAGACCTGACTTTACTTATAGAAGCACTGTCCCAGAGAGTGAATATCCTCTCTAAGAGGTTAGATGCATCAAATGAAACTCAGAATGGAAGGACAACAAATCGTAATCTGGTTTCAGCATCAGCATCTCCCGAAGGCGGAAATGCAGGTTACACAGGAAACTGCTCACCCGAGCAGTTTTAGGAATAGAATGAGTTCCTCTGAAGCCACCCGACCTTCCTATTCAGCAGCAGCAATGAACAGCAACTTGAATCAACCAGGGCGAGGTACAAGCCCTACCAACGAAACAAGGACCACCAGTGGACTAAAATATTGGCGGAACACCCTCGGGGCTTATTGGAGCTCCTAATTTGGAACATTGGTCATCTATGTCACTGGGGTTCAACAGTGAGAGCGAGGACCAGCAGGAGCAATCGGCGGGAGGGGTAGCCGATATTTCTTCATTATTGCAGCAATTTGACAACCGGTTAGTAGAGTACAAAAAAACTACAGTTAGAAATAAATTACTTTAAAGAGTGTATCAGCGAGGGTATTGTATCTAAAGGGCTGAGGAGTTAGCAATACCCCACGGGTCTGATAAAAGGGTCTGATTTTCATAAAGACCTGTTAAAATTATTCAAAAAACATGGTTTAGAGTTATTGGACTTGATTTGCACCCATTATAAAAAGAATGCTGAAGTCCTAGTCAAGGAGGCTACAGAATTAGATACTTTAATAAAGGCTGATGCAGCTTTTCAGTGATATAGGTTTGAATATGAGAGGACATATTCAGGCATAGACCAATATATGGTCAAACTTAAGGCTATGAAAGTTAAGAAGCTGCAGAGGGACAGGCAAACTTACTCTACAAGCACAGCGTACCCTAAACCACCTTCTTCTCAAACTAATTCCTTGCAAAATAGGAACGGGACTGTTGAACTTGCACATACGACAGGCGAACATGTGGAAAGTAATGATGAATCTAACCATTCACATAATACACCAGAACCAAGGAGAAGCGCACGTATAGTGAACATGTATAAAGTAATGATGAATCTAACCATTTACATAATACACCAGAACCAAGGAGAAGCGCACGTATAGTGAACATGTAGAAAGTAATGATGAACCTAACCATACACATAATACACCACAACCAAGAAGAAGTGCACGTATAGTGAACATGTAGAAAGTAATGATGAACCTAACCATACACAATACACCACAACCAAGGAGAAGTGCACGTATAGTGAACATGTAGAAAGTAATGATGAATCTAACCATTCACATAATACACCAGAACCAAGGAGAAGCGCATGTTTAGCAAACAGTAGAATACAGAATAATGAGGCAAATGAAACAATGGAGGAGGGAAATTTTCATAACAGAGCACTGAACCACCGCCCTTAACCACTACCCCAGAATGGAAGGGGGGCCAGATCACAATGTCAGAACAACAATACCAACACGAACAAGAGGAACAGGTGCAGATAATTTATGGAGAGGATCAATCTGAACAAACCTGTGAGATCGTATATAACTCTGACCATGACTTTAAAATATATAATAATACAATGATGAATATTGAACAGAGCTTGGTGGATTTTTTAGCCAAGGGGCAGAGTTTTGCTCCTTCATGCAAACTGGACATTGCAAATACACT
Source organism: Protopterus annectens (assembly GCF_019279795.1). Taxonomy (NCBI): domain Eukaryota; kingdom Metazoa; phylum Chordata; order Ceratodontiformes; family Protopteridae; genus Protopterus; species Protopterus annectens. The sequence continues at coordinate 309,994,500 of NC_056750.1, read as the reverse complement.
TATAGACCTGAAACGTTTTGTAAGAAAACTAAACTTTAGGTTGTTATTTGGTCAAGACAATAATGTCATGAATGAGTACAAATTGGCTAGTACATTTTATCCACCTTTACATCCTGCTTTGCATCTTTTTGAACAAATTTGTGAGTTGGACTTACGAAGCATAATAGAACAAGGCAACAGGCAGAATATATTTGGCCAAAACACTAGTAAGAATGAAAAATTGTTGTTAGAAGGGCTAAGACAGGGAGCGATACGTGTAATGCAACCCGACAAGGGGAGTGGGTTGGCAATTATGTTTACTGAGGATTACATCAACAGGATGGAAAATGTGTTGAACAGTGAAACTTATGAGGAAGTATCTAGATCAGAGGTTAATAGAGCTTATTCAAGAATTAAATCTTGGTTAAATGATCTGTTCATTGAGGCTAGGATTAATATAGACCTCCAACTATTTAGTAATGCCAACCCCAAGAATCCCAATATTTTTTGGAATACCAAAGGTCCATAAAAGTATAATAAATCCTTCCATGAGACAGTTGATGGACGCAAGGCACAGTATCATGTACTCCCTGGCAAAGGTCATAGATCAAAAGTTGAAGAGATATGTGACACAGGAGAGTCAAATTTGTAGAGACTCCTGGACCTTCCTCTCAAACATTAATGCAATAGAGTTTAATCCCATTTATAATTTTATTACAGTTGACGTAAAAGATCTATACTCTTCTACTCCTCATGTAGAAGGAGTAGAATGGGTAAGCTATATGATGCACAGTAAAGAAGCACCTGAGGATGAAGTTTCTCTTGTATGTGAACTCATAGACATAGTGCTAACACAGAATTTTATAACTTTCAACAACAAGTATTACTTGCAGAAAGTTGGGGTAGCCATGGGTTCTCCATGTGGTGCCAGCCTAGCAAATTTAGTAATGGCCTATTGGGAGTGGCATTTTGTGAGAAACAATGAGGAGATTGTCAACCGGATTATCCATTACACTAGGTTCTTGAATGATGTTTTTATGATTTATAATGGGGACGAAAAACAAGCTACAGATATGGTTACTTATTTTAACAATAAAACCCAGTTTTTTACATTCACATTTACTTTCAGCACTGAATCAATAGCCTATTTGGACATAAACCTCAGGAAAGACATCATTACCAAGTTATTGTGCACAAATTTTCCGTAAGGAAACATATTCCAACACATTCCTTCACTTTACTAGTTGCCATCCAACACATCAAAAACATTCAATAGTCAAGGGGCAATTAGTAAGAGCTGCCCGGATGGTGACCAGTGATGATGAATTTGTGTTGGAATGCAATAACCTGATGAACATGTTTAGGGCAAGATGTTATCCAGAGCAACTAATCAATGAATTGATTAGAGAAGTCCAGGATAAGAGGGCCGGTGTTTTTTACAAACCAATTTTGAGCATTAAGGGTATGACAGGAGGTAACAATGTGGGGGACATGAGTATGGTACCAAGGACAAGAGAATACAGTACTACAACCCTGATTACTAGATATAGTGTCAATGCTCCAGCTTTATACTCCCTTATTAACTAAAATTGGTCATTAAGTTTGAATGACAATGTTCTCAGGCATAAATTCTGTGAAGCACCAAGAATAATGTTCCAGTGAGGGCAAAACCTGAAAAATATATTACAATACAAGGCAAAAGATGTAAGTACGCAAACAGGTATAGGTAAATGTAATATGTGTAACTTTTGCAAACACATGCAGGATGGCCAATGCTTCACGTTGAGGGAACAGAAATATGTGACCAAACATAAGTTCAACTGTCAGAGTAGAGCAGTAGTTTACATGGCTCAGTGCCAACACTGTCCGGCTTTCTATATTGGAAAAATGGACCGCAAATTAAGGGAAAGAATATATGAGCATTTATATTATATTTCCAAAACGAAAAAAGAAAGTGCCCTAGCTAAACATGTTGAAGCATTTCCAGATCATACATTCAAATTTAGGGCTATTGACTGTGTGAATTCAAATGGAAGAGGTGGTCCCGATTCATTAATGTTGGAGAAACTTGAATTGAGGTGGCAGCATTGTGCAGACACCTGCCATTTTCCAGGACTGAATGAAGTGTATTCTATCCTGTGTATTCTTAAATTGAAAAATCTAGAGAGGTAGACTCATGAAAGGTGTGAGTGAGTCCATACCCTCTGGTTGTAAGGTGCTGTCATGTGGACAGAATGGGTGAGGATAAATTATTTTAATATTTAAAATTTCATCAGAATGAAGACATTAAAAATAAAAATATACATAAAATAATGTTGATTATGAATTTTAGGCTAAATATTTTAGTAAGAGTATATTTAAGGCATTACTTGTAAAATATTGAAATAAACGTTATAGTTAATAATATGTGGATGTTATAGGGAAGGGTGTCTTTAAATGGAGATGTGTGTTGTGTCACATGACTGATGATTTTTTTATTTAAACTTTGCATTTGTAGATGTCTGTTATCTGAAGAAGTCTCCCTATAAGGAGAGACGAAAAGCGCTTAATAAAACAGACTTTATTTTTTACTTGTGGGTGACCAGTTGAGTGATTTCCTAGCTTTTTTATCCAGTTTGTGTTTTTTTGGCTTTTTTGATGTTTCTTGAGAAATTATCTTAGGGTCAGCTGTAGGATTTTTAGAAAGATATGTGTGTGAGTCAAAGACTCTATAGTACCTGTCTGGTTTTCTGGGAGCAGGAGGAAGGGCATCAGGAGTCAAGCTGGATTCGAGGAAAACATCCTTCGCAACATCTAGGACTGGGGGGATGACCAAGGGTCTGTGTTGTGGAAGATCTAGGAATTTCCTGAGTCTCTCTTTAGACTGAGGGTAGTCCTGACTCTCCCATTGGAAATGCTCCCTTAAAGTAAGCAGGGTTTCCCCAAAAGCAAAACCCTCTGGGGGACAGGCTGAAGGAATGGAATCCTCTGCATCAGAATCCTCATAACTGGAGAGGTGTTGCATGTCTTCAAATTCAGATGCATCAGATTAATCTGACTCCTGTTCAGACAAGACTACAGGGGACAGATCTCTTTTCCTTTTGGAGGGGGTAGCTTGGCTAACCCTGATGAGCATAATAAGGTCTTCCACCATTTTAAGCATTTGAGACTGAGGCAAGGTAGCAGGCGCCTGAGAGTGGGTCGTCGGTTTCTTGGGTGTGGTTTGTACCCTGGTTCTAAGAAACACAGTAGTTTTAGAAATAATGGTAGTCGCAAAAGAAGACAGTTTGTGTTGAGATTCGGTAATGAGAAGGACTTCCGTGGAAGCCATTGCTTTCTCAGCGGCTCCGGACCCATCCAAGGTAGAGATGATTGCAGAATCCTTAGTCGAAGAGTTTTGCAGCATACCCACTCCGAAAGGGTGTCGGTAGTGGCCTGCAAATCAACAGAAGTGG